>NW_028274817.1:21991136-22142651 GCF_037043125.1 Eumetopias jubatus | reverse complement strand
CCCTCTCAAAATCAATAAAAATAGGTCAATACCCCGACATCTAATAGCAAAACTTACGAGTCTCAGAGACAAAGAGAAAATCCTAAAAGCAGCTTGGGAGAAGAGATATGTAACCTACAATGGCAGACACATTAGATTGGCAACAGACTTATCCACAGAGACCTGACAGGCCAGAAAGGACTGGCATGATATATTCAGAGCAGTAAAGGAGAAACATATGCAGCCAAGCATACTATATCCAGCTAGGCTGTCATTGAAAATAGAAGGAGAGCTAAAAAGCTTCCAGGACAAACAAAACCTAAAGGAATTTGCAAACACAAAACCACCCTACAAGAAATATTGAAAGGGGTCCTCTAAGCAAAGAGAGAGCCTAAAAGCAATATAGACCAGAAAGGAACACAGACAATATACAGTAACAGTCACCTTAAAGGCAATACAATGGCACTAAATTCCTATCTTTCAATAGTTACCCTGAATATAAACGGGCTAAATGCCCCAATCAAAAGACACAGTGTATCAAATTGGAAAAAAAACCAAGACCCATCAATATGCTGTCTGCAAAAGACTCATTTTAGACCCAAAGACACCCCCAGATTGAAAGTGAGGGGGTGGAAAATCATTTATCATGCTAATGGACACCAAAAGAAAGCTGGAGTGGCAATCCTTATATCAGACAAAATAGATTTTAAACCAAAGACTAATAAGAGATGAGGAAGGACACTATATCCTACTTAAAGGGTCTATCCAACAAGAAGATCTAAGAATTGTAAATATCTATGTCCCTAACATGGGAGCTGCCAATTATATAAGCCAATTAAAAACAAAAGCAAAGAAACACATCGACAACAATACACCAATAGTAGGGGACTTTTACACACCCCTCACTGAAATGGACAGATCATCTAAGCAAAAGATCAACAAGGAAATAAAGACTTTAAATGACACACTTGACCAAATGGACTTCACAGATATATTCAGGACATTCCATCCCAAAGCAACAGAATACACATTCTTCTCTAGTGCCCATGGAACATTCTCCAGAATAGATCACATCCTAGGTCACAAAGCAGGTCTCAACCGGTACCAAAAGATTGGGATCATTCCCTGCATCTTTTCAGACCACAATGCTTTGAAACTGGAACTCAATCACAAGAGGAAAGTCGGAATGGACTCAAATACATGGAGGCTAAAGAGCATCCTACTAACGAATGAATGGGTCAATCAGGAAATTAAAGAAGAATTAAAAAAATTCATGGAAACCAATGAAAATGAAAACACAACTATTCAAAATCTTTGGGATACAGCAAAGGCAGTCCTGAGAGTAAAGTATATAGCAATACAAGCCTTTCTCAAGAAATAAGAAAGGTCTCAAATACACAAGCTAACCCTACACCTAAAGGAGCTGGAGAACGAACAGCAAAAAAACCCTAAACCCAGCAGGAGAAGAGAAATAATAAAGATCAGAGCAGAAATCAATGAGATAGAAACCAAAAGAACAGTAGAACAGATCGTTATTAAATGTAGGCATGTCATAGTAGCTGTCATTCAAAGATACTTGGTACAATAATTTCCTAGGGAATGTGCATTTCTGTGAAGTGGTGAGTATATTTGGAAAACAAGTGTATATCAAAAAAGTCTTTATCACAGCAAAGAAGTATTTTATGAAGTAGAAGGATTCCAGGGGTGTCTTTTCAGCACTTTATGGCGAATAGAATTCTTTATGTTCTTGCTCTTATTTCTCGTAGCAATGTCAAAATTTGTTTAAAAACAAAAAAGGTGAAGAAGCAATGTTCAGCTAAATCCAATTTCTGAATATTTACCAACCAACTCTTTAGCAGCTGTTATGGTTCTTGCACTAGGTATTGTTGAGAATTTTTTCTGAGGGTTCTAGAGGGGAGGTGGGTGGGGGGATGGGTTAGCCTGGTGATGGGTATTAAAAGGGCACATACTGCATGGAGCACTAGGTGTTATACACAAACAATGAATCATAGAACACTACATAAAAAACTAATGATGTAGTGTATGGTGATTAACAAACATAAAAAAATTAAACAAACAAAAAATAAAAAAGATGAAGAAGCAATGCCCAGCTAAATCTAATTTCTGAATATGTATGAACCAACTCTTTAGCAGCAGTTATGGTGCTTGCACTAGATATTATTGAGATTTTTTTTTAATTTGAATTTTTATTTTTTATTAGTTTCAGAGGTAGAATTTAGTGATTCATCAATTGCATATAACACCCAGTGCTCATTATATTGAGTGCCTTCCTTAATGCCTTTCACCCAATTATCCCTTCCCCCCACCCTCCTCCCTCCAGCAACTCTCAGTTTCCTGGAGTTCAGCATCTCTTATGGTTTGCCTCCCTCTCAATTTTCATCTTATTTTATTTTTCCTTCCGTTCTCCTTTGTTCATTTGTTTTGTTTTTTAAATTCCACATATGAGTGAAATCATATGGTATTTGTCTTTCTCTGACTGACTTATTTTGCTTAGCATAATACTCTCTAGTTCCACTCATGTCATTGCAAATGGCAAGATTCCATTCTTTTGGGATGGCTGAGTAATATTCCATTGTATATATATACCACATATTCTTTATCCATTAATCCATTGATGGACATTGGGCTGTTTCCATATTTTGGCTCTTGTGGACATCGCTGCTATAAATGTATGGCACTTGAACTCCACCCTTAACAGTTAAAATAGGAATGACCAAGAGGTATATTTAATCAAGTATAATGGCCAAATGGATAATTATATCTTAAATGTATGTATTACTTCATATGTTCTAAAGTTTTTTCATAAAAACTGTCTCATTTGAAGCCATAAAAATTTTGGGAGAAAAGTTTGGATAATATTGTCTTCTCCAGTCTTTAGCTTAAGTAATTGAAACACAGGTTTATTGGCATACTCAAAGTCACATGGTGAATTTATATCAAGTGTAGAACCTTGGAACTCATATACCTGATTTATAAATCAGTCTATTTTTATCACACAACACTAAATACGGATATTTATTGAGAGTTTTCTCAATTTATAGCAAAAATATTATTCAGTCTGAAAATTTCACTGGTTTCCTTACATGGATGTAATTTGACAGCACTATAGCACCAATGTTTCAGTTTATAAATAAATATGTTTGGTTATAATTACACATAAGATATTTGGAAAGAAAATGGAAAAGGAATTTTATGGTCAATATAAATACATGAACTAGTTTTTGGAATATAATAGTATGAATTACTTAAAAACTTTTACTATTTTTCACTTATTTAATAATAAGTCAACAAAATATTATAGTTAAATGTGACATGACTATAAAAATGACATATTTTAAAAATTTTAAATGCTATTAAGAGGACAAAATCTAGGGTGCCTGGGTGGCTCAGATGGTTAAGCGTCTGCCTCCGGCTCAGGTCATGATCCCAGAGTCCTGTGATCGAGTCCCACATTGCTGCTCCTTGGGAGCCTGCTTCTCCCTCTGCCTCTCTCTCTCTCTCTGTCTCTCAGTAATAGATAAATAAAATCTTAAAAAAAAAGAAGACAAAATCTAAGTTGAAAGTTAGAAAATAATCTTAGTATATGTGTATCAACATAAATCAGGATTCTACAATGGTATCTCTGAACTTCCAAAGTCTGTTTTATACATTGACTTTATTTTTTTTAACATGGAGACTAAAAGATCACAAATAAGGCTAATGACCTCATTTCTGAAAAGGAGAATTAATAACATGAATATAATGGTAAATGAAATGTCATTAGATTCAAACTTCAGAAAAATCAAATAACCTCACAAGGATTTATGTGTCAAAGTATATGTGTTTGTGTGTGTATTTTGATATCACTTATACTTGAAATATGACAATATGACCCAGAAAAAAAAGTGATTATTGAGACTCATTATAAGAGTAAAACAATTGAATTTATGTATTTTTCAGATGCAGATCGTAGAATCTATAGCATCATCTGTAGCTATGGAAACCAAAATTTTATTTCATGTGAAAATTTGTTCACTATAACTGAGTTGGGGATCCTAGAGAAGACAGTTTCATAGTTATTATCATTTCTAACAGAGAAGTCTTAAGAAAAATGACCCTCAATATTTAATTATTGTTACTTTCAAGAGTTCTTATCACTTACTTCTATAAAAATAACATTATATTCCAAAATAACTAAACAGGAATTTATTGTGCTAATAACATTTTCTTATGCCCTGAGGAAATCTCCCTTGATACTTGGCTCAAAATCATGTAATGAGTTTACTTTAGGAGTTTTTAGGGCCTAAATATCCCCAGACTTCAATTTTAAACAAAGAAAATAATGTGTGTGTGTTGTTTTTTTTTGCTGGATTTACATATTCTTATATATAAGGAAAAAAACCCAGTTGATCCTTTTTATATCACTAATTTGGGAAAAATAAGAACATGTATTTTAGGATCAATGTGTTTCTTTAAACTGTGTTTTATAGCTTTTTTATGGGAGAAAATTGATTTTGATATGTGGTATTGTTTAGATATGCTTAAAATGAAAGTGGCTCCTTAAAAAATGGGCCCACACTTTTTTTGAATATCTCAGTGCTTAATAAATACTGCCGGATCACAGCAGAAATTCCTTTTGTAGAAAAAAAATATTGAAAAAACTGAACATCCACATATGTATAAAAATCAGCTGACTTAAAATGAGAATTGACTATATTCCCTGGGTTTATTTTAGTTTAGTGAAACATCTGCTGTATATTTTCAGGTTGACTTATTTATAATATGTATCATCATCTTTGGTATAATACTTAGGATTTCTCTCAATGTATTGCTTTCATCTGAAAAAGTGAATTTTTAACTACATGGTTTAAACTACTTTGTAAAACAACAGCCACATGCACTCTTGGCAAAGGGACTTCAATAATAAACATAATAGTTAACTTTAATAAAGTGCTTACTATATGCCAAGCGTTGTAAAACCCTAAGAATTTTTCTTAATAGTTTGGAATTCTAATCTACATAACCATCTTATGAAATATTATATTATCTCAACTATACAAACACAGAAATTGAGGCACAATGATATTAAGAATTTGGCTAAAGTCACTCTGCTAATAATTGGTGGAGCCAGAAGGAAAAGCCAATCATTTTGCTTTAAGAGGCAGTCTCTTAACCACCACACTTACTACTTTTACTTAAGTTCCTAGTCAGCACCAATCAAAATATGCAAGAATTATAAAATGGAAAATAGAATAATATGATGAAGGGAGTGGGGTTTCAACCTGTTTCATTAGTTAAAGGTATATGAATATAGCAGGATTTGATTTTATATGGCTTCCCCAGACATCACTTTCATGATCTAATCCCCTGTGCAAACATCTTACAATTCCCTATAGAATTAAATTGAAACCTCAGTGTGGCTTTCAAAGTTAACTTGTTGCCTTAGTCTGTTTGGTCTGGTATAACAAAACACCACCGACTGGGTAGCTTATAAACAACAGAAATTTATTTTTCAAAGTTCTGGAGGCTGGAAGTCTAAGATCAAGTTGCCAGTATGGTCTTGTTCTCTGGTGAGGGTCCTCTTCCTGTTTCATAGCCAATGCCTTTTCTCTGTGTCCTCACAGGGATCTCTTGGAACCTCTTTTATAAAGCACTAATCTCCAATTTGTGAGGGTTCCACTTTTATGATTTAAACACCTTACAAAGGTCCAGTGTACTAATACCATCGCATCAGGCATTAGGAGGAGTTAAACATGAATTTTGAAGGGATACAAACATTCAGACCAGCAGCTATATTCTAGCTCACTTGTTCTATCTACATCTTGGTCTGTCTACCATATAAGAATTCATACTTCTAGTCAACATATTTATTTTTTTCTACACATTATAACTTCTATACCTTTTCTCATGCCATTCTCCCCCTGCCTAGGATCTTGTCCCTAAGAAAAACCCCAACAATCTATCAACATCTCTGAAGCTTCACCATCTCTTTAAGGTACAATGATCTCTCACCTTTGAAATAATCTACCATTGTTTCTGGAAGCATGTATTATTTATTATTTTATAGTTTTATTTAAACATTCTTATCTAAAGGTGCATTTTGTCTCCTAAATCATGTTAACTTAGAGATAGGTACAAGGTTTTACTTCTTGTATATTTTTTGTATACTTGTGTACTTCTCTAGCATCTTTGTGTATTGGCACACATTCAGCAGGTTTTCAATAAATAAATATTGAATTAGGTTGAATTATTAGGTTGAGAGACTCTATCTTTATTCTCAGTAAAATATACCACTCACTCAAATCAATGAAGTAGCAATAATTGGCAGATTTAATATTGATTTGTAATAATGTTAGTATAACTGTTAACTGGTAATTTATGCTTAAAAACTGTATTTTCAGGGCACCTGAGTGGCTCAGTTGTTAAGCTTCTGCCTTCGGCTCAGGTCATGATCCCAGGGTCCTGGAATTGAGCCCCGCATCGGGCTCTCTGCTCTGTGGGAAGCCTGCTTCTCCCTCTCCCACTCCCCCTGCTTGTGTTCCTGCTCTCTGTGTGTCTTTCTCTGTCAAATAAATACATAAAATCGTAAAAAAAAGAACTGTATTTTCAAAATTAATTGATTTGATGGAAAGAAATACTGATAATTTTACTAAGCTTACCGTGCTTTTCTTGCATTGATATTCCTGAGAAGACCATTATTATTCAATGGCCTGGCCTCTCTGGGGTTTTAAAATGTATGTTTACCTTAGAGAAAGTTGTCTTATCTCAAAGTCTTAGGATCAGATGAAAAATTCCTGGTACAAAATGCATTTGAAATATTTAGAATAAATAAAAAAGGACCCCATCTCAAAAGGCCAAATATTAATTTGACTTCCATCATCACTACCTATTCAGAAGTTACCTTAATTTCTTTTATTTAACAACTCTTTATCAACCTATTTTGTATTTGGAATAAGCTAATATGAAATTCTGCTACCCTGCTTCATGAAGATATTTGCATAAAAGTGGAACTGAAAATAAACTGGAAGAAGGAGAGGAATTAGGGGAGAGAGTCCATTTTTATTCTGCTTTTAGATCCAATTGTCTTTTTTCCAATATTAAGAACTTTATTTTTATCTAAAAAGAACTACAGATTCATCTAGGGACTATTAAAACAACATTTATTTCTGTTTCTTATTTTATTGATTATCCTCAACACCTCTCAGTAGACATGGTGTGTGAGATACATATATTTCTTCTATAAAGAGTTCATTTGTCCACCCTGGGGTAAGCAAAAAAATACACAGATGGAAATTATCATAAAACCTGCTTTGTCAGCCAATCATATTCTTTTCAACAACTACTCTTGTGTGATAAGAGGAAAACTAGAGAGAAATCTGTTGGTGGAAAATAAGAAAGGCATAGGAGATATTCTCACTTGGCAGATGGGGATAATATAGTATGTGCTTTGTGCTACTTTTACTTTTAGGTCTATCAAACAGATCTTGAATAAATTGGGAAATACAAAATCCAGATTTAGTAGTTTCATTCTATAGATGGAATAGACTGAAAGAGTTATGGACAATACCAAAGGTCACATAATTAGTTAATGGTAGAGTTAAGACAGTAATAAGTATCTAAACTCCTGGCCCAGTGTCCTCGTTTGACCCCACCATCACACAGGCTGAAGTATCTGACAGGGAGATTCGCTGATAGATATTTTTCTTTCTATGTGAAAATAGTTCAATCCTAAATCCACAAAACAACCCATGTAATAGTTATATTGGTGTCTTCATCTTTAATCAAGAATACTTTGTGCCTTCTCCTGTGGACATAATTAAATTTTATGTAAATTGTGTCCTGTTGTGACGTGCTGGGAATCCAGTTTCTACATCATTTCCTTGTCCTCCTATACATACAAAAATACCACATTTCCTGCTCTCTTTTACATAGGTAGTGGTATGTAACTAGCTCTGGCCAATGGAATGTGGACAGTATTCTGAGGAGGCCCTCGGGATGGCAGAACCACTAAATAGGAGGATCTCTGCGTCACAGTCACTCCTTGGGGTTGTTGTGCAAGAGAAGTTTATCCAGGAACACTTGCTTTTGCATGGAGCAGTGAGATTTTGCAATAGTTTTTTTTTTTTTAATAAACATTAATTCCCTAACAATGCAGGCTTTTCCCTCCCAGTCCCCATGATTGAGGAGGTATGCATTAGAGACATAAAAATTCATGGTCATTTTTTACTGAAAATCACTCTTGCCTACAAGAGAAATGCCACCCTTTCCAATGTCAGTTGTCATCAGATTGACTATGGCAAGGTAAATATTGAAATAGGCACATGGCTCTTTTTCCTGCCTTCTAAACATATCCACAGGGTTTTCCCCTCCCCCCCAAAAAAAGACATATTTTCACTGCAGTTAGAATTATAATTCCCTGCAGCTATGGGTGCTACAGTTACATTTACTTTTGTCTTGACACCATAGTCTGCAAGAATGACTTCTAATTGCACAATTTTAATAACCAGGGAATAAGACACAGAAGTGCCCCAGCAACTAATACTATGATTGTAATGTAATTATAAACACCTACTGAATTTGCACGTGCTTTCACCTCTATCCAAAGGACCCCAATCCTTCATTCTGCCTGGTAGTCCTCCATATACCCCTCAGAATTTTGTTCAAATAGCAGCCATGCCTGGTAATATGTGCATTATTACTAAAAATTTCCCACTTCTTCGTATGTAGCAAAAATGAAGCATTTGGCTTTTGAAAACATTTTTTCCCTAATTTTACACTTCAGATGACTCACACTTGAAAAGCAAAAAAAAAAAAAAAAAAAAAAACCCACTTAAGTATATGGGGGACTTACTGCCAAATTTCTGATTCCTTGGCAAAATTTCCCAGCCATGCCCACTAGTAAATTTTTGCACATACAGAACCCAGGATGATTTGCACTTCACTTATCTGAGTAAGTTCCAAATGTTTCAGTTTATATGAAAATATTTTTCATATATTTTCTCAATAATTCATTGATTTTTTAAAAATTTTATTATGTTATGTTAGTCACCATACATCATTAGTTTTTGATGTGGTGATCCACGATCCATTGTTATCGTATAACACCCAGTGCTCCATGCAATACATGCCCTCCTTAATACCCACAGGGCTAACCAATCTCCCCTCCCCCCTCCCCTCTAAAACCCTGTTTGTTTCTCAGAGTCTATAGTCTCTCATGGTTCATCTCTCCCTCCAATTTCCCCCCTTCATTTTTCCCTTCTTTCTCCTAATGTCCTCCATGCTATTCCTTAGGTTCCACAAATAAGTGAAACCATATGATAATTGACTTTCTCTGCTTGACTTATTTCACTTAGCATAATCTCCTCCAGTCCCAACCACGTTGATGTAAAAGTTGGGTATTCATCCTTTCTGATGGTTGAGTAATATTCCATTGTATATATAGACCACATCTTCTTTATCCATTCATCTGTTGAAGGGCATCTCAGCTCTTTCCACAGTTTGGCTATTGTGGACATTGCTGCTATGAACATTGGGGTGCATATGGCTCTTCTTTTCACTACATCTGTGTCTTTGGGGTAAATACCCAGGAGTAGGGTAGTTCTTTTTTTAATTTTTTGGGGAACCTCCACACTGTTTTCCAAATTGGCTGTACCAGCTTGCATTCCCACTAATAGTGTAAGAGGGTTCCCCTTTCTCCAGAACCTCTCCAACATTTGTTGTTTCTTTCCCTGTCCATTTTTGCCATTCTAACTGGTGTAAGGTGGTATCTCGATGTGGTTTTGATTTGAATTTCCCTGATAGATAATGATGATGAACACTTTTTCATGTGTCTGTTAGTCATTTGTGTGTCTTCTTCAGAGAAGTGTCTTTTCATATCTTCTGCCCACTTTTTGACTTGATCACTTGTTTTTGGGTGTTGAGTTTGAGAAGTTCTTTTTTTTTAAAAAAAAGATTTTATTTATTTATTTGAGAGAGAGAAAATGAGAGATAGAGAGCACGAGAGGGAAGAGGGTCAGAGGGAGAAGCAGACTCCCTGCTGAGCAGGGACCCTGATGTGGGACTCGATCCCGGGACTCCAGGATCATGACCTGAGCCGAAGGCAGTTGCTTAAGCAACTGAGCCACCCAGGCACCCGAGAAGTTCTTTATAGATCTTGGATACCAGCCCTTTATCTGTAGTGTTATTTGCAAATATCTTCTCCCATTCTGTGGGTTGTCTCTTTGTTTTGTTGACTGTTTCCTTTGCTGTGCAGAAGCTTTTTATCTTGATGAAGTCCCAAAAGTTCATTTATGCTTTTGTTTCACTAGCTTTTGGAGATGTATCTTGAAAGAAGTTGCTGTGGGCGATGTCCAAAAGGTTACTGCCTATGTTGTCCTCTAGGATTTTGATGGATTCCTGTCTCACATTGAGGTCTTTCATCCACTTTGAGTTTATCTTTGTGAATGGTGTTACAGAATGGTCGAGTTTCATTTTTCTGCATGTGGCTGTCCAATTTTCCCAGCACCGTTTATTGAAAAGACTGTCTTTTTTCCATTGCATGTTTTTTCCTTCTTTGTCAAAGATTATTTGACCATAGAGTTGAGGGTCCATATCTGGGTTCTCTATTCTGTTCCATTGGTCTATATGTCTGTTTTTGTGCCAGTACCATGCTATCTTGGTGATCACAACTTTGCAATATAGCTTGAAATTCACTGATATTTTTAAAAGATATTTTTCAAGCAAAATTATCCCCAAAATGTAAATCTATTAGTCTAAGTAATGTTGTAGGTTATTAGCCATTTTTTTAAATCTATGCAGGGAATACCACTAATTCACCAGTCTTTGATTAGGAGTTTGTCTTGGAATTATGTGCACTGATACTTTTTAAAAGATTGATGATTGATTGATTGATTGACTGATTTAAGAAAGCAGGAGGGGAGGGGCAGGAGGAGAGAGTCTTAAGCAGACTCTGTGCTGAGCAAGGAGCCCAACGCAGGGCTCAGTCCCATGACCCTGAGATCAGAACCTGAGCCGAAACCAAGAGTCAGATGCTTAACCGACTGCACCACTCAGGCGCCCCTATGTGCACTGATATTTAATGATCCTTTGTTCCCACCTGAGCCTTCATGTAATCCGCTAAATTCCACTACATTAAGTTCACCCACAATGGTTTAGCATCTAATCTATTTCCTTCCCCCGCATTCTCTATGTTGCTATTTCCTATGTTAGATGTGTTGGTATTGATCTCTGATTACATCCCTCTATTGATTTTAACTGCATAACATTTTTTACATCTCTTTTCTCTATTTATCTTTTTTTGCCCTAATCATGCCCTTTTTTCATGCTTGGGGTCTATCATAATATCTCCCTTTGTCTCCAGTTTCTATTTGTTCTAAATCGTTATACTTCTATCAGAGTAATCTTTCTAAACTTCAAAATTAATCATGCCATTCACTTTATCTAAAACTATCAATTTTCTTTTGAATAATATCTAAATTCCTCATCATGCTACTCAAAATTTCCTTCATCCATTTCAACCTACCTCTTCAGCCTGTATTCTGATCATCATCTTCTTTGCTCCAGGCACTTTGGCCAGTACTTGTTTGGCTCTTTGCTTTTGGGCATGCTGTTCCCTCTCCCTGGAATATCCTTCTCTGCTCAATCTCTGAGTGTCAAGGTCATACCTATCTATCAAAGATTGGTTCCAAAAATATACCCTCTTCGAAGCCTTCCCCTTGGAGTTAATTGCTTTGTTCTCTTGCCTCACACTACATATTGTCTGGATTTCTATTCTGTTACTGTTCAGATTCTGCTTTCTAGTAATTACTTGTCAACTCTACATTTGCTGCCTATATCTCTGTCTCCTCTTCTGGTTTATGAGCCATTTGAGTAAAATAACCGTTTATATTCTCATCAATATATCCTAAAATAACAGATATTCAATATGCACACATTTTTTTCTGAATTACAACTTACTTTATGCATCTCTCTAAAATTTCATAGTTTATTTTATTTAAAGATTTTATTTGTTTGTCAGAGAGAGAGAGCACAAGCAGAGGGAGTGGCAGGCAGAGGGAGAAGCAGGCTCCCACTGAGCAAGGAGCCTGATGGGGGACTCAATCCCAGGACTCTGGGATCATGACCTGAGCAGAAGGCAGATGCTTAACTGACTGAGCCACCCAGGCGTCCCTATTTTATTATTTTATTTTATATTATATTAATTATATTATATATTATATTATATTATATTATATTATATTATATTATATTATATACCGGAATAGATAATATACAGTATTGAATGTTTTAGGTGTACAATATAGTGATTCAACAATCCCATACATTACTTGGTGTTCATCAAGCTAAGTGTACTCTCAATCACCTTCACCTATTTCACCCATCCCCCTACCCCCCTCCCTTCTGGTAACCATCTGTTTCTTCTTTATAGGTAAAAATCTGTTTTTTGGTTTGTCTCTCTCTCTTTTTTCCCTTTGTTCCTTTGTTTTGTTTCTTAAATTCCACATATTCATAAAATTGTATGGAATTTTACTTTCTCTGACTGGCTTATTTCACTTAGTATTATACTCTCTAGATCCATGCATGCTGTTGCAAATGACAATATTTCATTATTTTTTTGCTACTGAATACCACATCTTCTTTATCCATTAATCTGTCAGTGGACACAGGCGGCTTCCATAATTTGGCTATTGTAAATAATGCTACAATAAACATATGGGTGCATACACTTTTTGGATTAGTGTTTTTGTAGTCTTTGAGTATACACCTGGTAGTGTGGTTACTGGATCATAGGGTAGTTCTGTTTTTAATTTTTTGAGGAACCTCCATACTATTTGCCACAGTGGCTGCACCAGTTTGCATTCCCAGCAATAGAGTAATAGGGTTCCCCTTTCTCTGCATCCTTGCCAAAACCCATTGTTTCCTCTGTTGTTAATTTTAGCCATTCCTCTGTTGTTAATTTTAGCCATTCTGACATTCTGATATCTCATTGTGGTTTTGATTTGCATTTCCCTGCTGATGAGTGATAATGAGCTTCTTTTCATGTGTCTGTTGGCCATCTGTATGTTTTCTTTGGAGAAATGTCTATTCACATCTTCTGCCCATTTTTTAATGTATTATTTGGAGTTTTTTTGGTGTTGAGTTGTAGCAGTTCTTTTTGTATTTTGGACACTAACCCTTTATCAGATATGTCATTTGTGAATATTTTCTCCCATTCTGTAGATTGTCTTTTAGTTTTGTTGGTTATTTCCTTTGTGGTGCAGAAGCTTTTTATTTTGATATAGTTCCAGTAGTTTATTTTTGTTTTTGTTTCCCTTTCATCAGGAGACGTATTTAGAAGATGTTATGGTCAATGTCAGAGAAATAACTGCTGCCTGTGCTCTTTTTCAAGATTTGTTTTTATGGTCTCAGGTCTAATATTTAGTTTCTTAACCTATTTTGAGTTTATTTTTGTGTATGACTTAAGAAAGTGGTCCAGTTTTATTCTTTTGCATGTGGCTGTCCAGTTTTCCCTGTACCATTTATTGAAAAGACTCTTCCCCATTGCATATTCTTGCCTCCTTTGGCAAAGATTAATTCACCATATAACTGTGGGTTTATTTCTAGGCTTTCTATTCTGTTCTATTGATCTGTGTCTATTTTTGTGCTAGTACCATACTGGTTTTTGTTTTGTTTTGTTTTGTTTTCCCAAGGAGTTTATTTGCGCAGACCTGGGGACAGGGAGGCTCTGCATCTAAAATATAGTGTTGGGCCTCTTGGTTGTAAAGCATGGTTTGGGCTGGTGACATAGGACTCGGTGGGGGCAGTGGGACCTTGATCTGGGAGTCATGGAACTGCTTGACTGCCAGTTAGCAGCAATTGCTGGCTGCAATCTCATCCACCTTCATGATCTGGATTGAGTGGGCCCATGCACAGTGCTGGGCACCCGTGTCTCAGTAACACTGGGTGACAGCATGTGTAGTGGTCAGGCCCTGGTACTCCCAGCACATGTTGTGGGTGCCACTCTGGGAGTCATAGCACAGCCAGATACCAAAGATCTTTACCTGAAGGGGGGATTTCTCAAACACCTGTCCACAATAGACAATTTCCCCTGAAGACTTTCATCTTCTCATCTTCTTCAACTGAGACATAAAGTACCAGGAGCAAGACTTGGCGACATCATGATTAGGTGCAAAGATTTGCCTGTGATAGAGGGGTGGATTATAGCATTTGGGGTTGGCAGACACTACCCCACCACCATGTACTCTCACAGTGTGCCCAAGGCCCTTGTGGTACACTCTCCACTCTCATTGCCCGCCATTAAAGAACCATATTGTTTTGATTACTATGGTCTTGTAATATAACTGAAGTCTGGAATTGTGATAGCTCCAGTTTTGTTTTTCTTTTTCAAGATTGTTTTGGCTATTTGGGGATTTTGTGGTTTCACACAATTTTAGGATTGTTTTTTCTAGCTCTGTGAAAAAAAATGCTGTTGGTATTTTGATAGGGATTCCATTAAATCTGTAGATTGCACTGGGTAGTAGAGACATTTTAACCATATTTGCTCTTCCAATCCATGAGCATGGAATGTCTTTCTATTTCTTTTTTTTTAAAGATTTTATTTATTTATTTGAGAGAGAGAGAATGAGAGATAGAGAGCACGAGAGGGAAGAGGGTCAGAGGGAGAAGCAGACTCCCTGCTGAGCAGGAAGCCCGATGTGGGACTCGATCCCGGGACTCTAGGATCATGACCTGAGCTGAAGGCAGTTGCTTAACCAACTGAGCCACCCAGGCGCCCCTGTCTTTCTATTTCTTGGTGTCATCTTCAATTTCTTTCATCAAGGTTTTATAATTTTCAGAGTAAAGTTCTTTCACTTCTTTGATTAGGTTTATTCCTAGGTATTTTATTATTTTTAGTGCAACTGTATATGGGATTGTTTTCTCAATTTCACTTTCTGTTGCTTTATTATTAGTATATAGAAATGCAATGGATTTCTGTACATTCATTTTGTATCCTGCAATCATACCGTATTCATTTATCAGTTCTAGTAGTTTTTTTGGTGGAGTCTTTAGGGTTTCCACACATTGTATCATGTCATCTGCAAAGAGGGAAACTTTTACTTCTTCAAAAAACTTTTTACTTTTTCTAAAAAGTTTGAGAAGAATAGGTATTAACTCTTCTTTAAATGTTTGATAGAATTCACCTGTGAAGTCATCTGGTCCTGGGCTTTTGTTTGTTGGGAGTTTTTTGATTACTGATTCAATTTCATTGCTGATAATTGGTCTGTTCAAATTTTCTATTTATTCCTTTTTTCAGGTTTGGTAGGTTATATGTTTCTAGGAATTTATCCATTTCTTCTAGGTTGTCTAGTTTTTTGGCATATAACTTTTCAAAAAATTCCCTACAATCCTTTGTATTTCTATGATGTTGGTTATTTCTCCTCTTTTGTTTCTGATTTTGAATATTTGAGTCCCTCTCTCTTTCTCTTTCTTTTTTCCTCTCTTTTTGATGAGTCTAGTTAGAGGTTTATCAGTTTTGTTGATAGCCAAACTGGGGAAAGAGCCGAGATGCCCTTCAACAGATGATGTGGCCCATATATACAATGGAATATTACTCAGCCATCAGAAAGGATGAATACCCAACTTTTACATCAACATGGATGGAATTGGAAGAGATTATGCTAAGTGAAATAAGTCAAGCAGAGAAAGTCAATTATCATATGGTTTCACTTATTTGTGGAACATAAGGAATAGCATGGAGAACATTAGGAGAAGGAAGGGAAAAATGAAGGGGGAGAATCAGAGGGAGAGATGAACCATGAGATACTATGGACTCTGAGAAACAAACAGGGTTTTAGAGGGGAGGGGGGTGGGAGGATGGGTTAGTCCAGTGATGGGTATTAAGGAGGGCACGTACTGCATGGAGCACTGGGTGTTATATGAAAACAATGAATTGTGGATCACTACATCTAAAACTAATGATGTATCGTATGGTGATTAACATAACATAATAAAATAAAATTTAAAAAAATTGTTGATCTTTTCAAAGAACCAACCTTTGGTTTCATTGATCTGTTCTGTTTTGTTTTGTTTTGTTTTTAGTTTCTATATCATTTATTTCTGCTCTCTTCTTTTTTATTTTCTGCCTTCTGCTGGTTTTTGGTTTGTTTGCTCTTCTTTTTCTAGCTCCTTTAAGTATAAGGTCAAGTTATTTATTTGAGATTTTTCTTGCTTTTTGAGGTAGGCCTATATTGTTATAAACTTCCCTCTTAGAATCACTTTTGGTGCATCCCAAAGATTTTGGACTATTGTCTTTACATTTTCATTTCTCTCCATGCAATTTTTGACTTCTGCTTTGATTTCCTGGTTGGCCCATTCATCCTTCACTAGCATGTTATTTAACCTCCATGGATTTGTGGTCTTTCTAGATTTTTTCTTATACTTGACTTCTAGTTTTATAGTGTCATGGTCAGAAAAGATGCTTGGCATTACTTTGATTTTTGAATTTGTTAAGACTTATTTTGTGGCCTCATATGCAATCTATCCTGGACAATGTTTCATGTGCACTTGAAAAGAATGTGTATTCTGCTTTTTAGAATGGAATTTTCTGAATATGCCTGTTAAATCCATCTGGTGCAGTGTGTCATTCAAAGCCACTGTTCCTTGTTGATTTTCTATTTAGATGATCTGTCCTTTGATGTAAAAGATGTGTTCAAGTCTGTTATTATTATTGTATCATTATCAATTATCTCTTTATATCTGTTATTAACTGTTTAATATATTTGGGTGCTCCTGTGTTAGGTGCAAAAATATTTACAATTGTTATGTCTTCTTTCGTTGTCCCTTTAATGATTATATAGTGTCCTTCTTTGCTGCTGCTTAGAGTCTTGGTTTTATTTTTTTAATTTTTTTTTAGATTTTTAAAAATTTATTCATTTGTGAGTGAGAGAGTGAGCAAAAGCACAAGCAGAGGGGAGGATCAGAGGGAGAGGGAGAAGCAAACTCTCTGCTGAGTGGAGAGCCCAATGTGGGGCTCAATCCCAAGACCCCAGGATCACAACCTGAGCTGAAGGCAGGTGCTTAACTGACTGATCCAACCATGTACCCCAAAGTCTTTGTTTTAAAGTGTATTTTGTCTGATATAAGTTATTACTACCCTGGATTTCTTTTCACATCCATTTTCATGATAAATGTTTCTCCATCCACTCACTTTCAATCTGCGTGTATCTTTAGGTCTGAAATGAGTGTCTCATAGGCAGCATACAGATGGATCTTCTATTTTTTTAAGATTTTATTTATTTACTTGAGAGACAGCAAGGGCAAGAAAGAGAGCACAGAGGAAGAGGAGAAGCAGACTTCCTGCTGAGCAGGGAGCCTGACGTGGGGCTCAATCCCAGGACTCTGAGATCATGATCCCAGCTGAAGGCAGACACTTAACAGACTGAGCCACACAGATGCCCCAATTGGGTCTTCTTTTTAAATCCATTCCATCACCCTATGTCTTTTGATTAGAGCATTTAGTCCATTTACATTCAAAGTAATTATTGATAGGTATGTATTTATTTCCATTTTGTTACTTGTTTCATGGTTGTTTTGTAGATTTTCTCTGTTCCTTTCTTTTCTGGCACTCTTCTCTCACCATAGGTTGGCTTTCTTTAGGTGATATACTTGGCTTCCTTCCCCTTCATTTTTTGCATATTGATCACTGGTTTTTGATTTGTTACCATTAAGTTTATATATAACATCTTCTGCATATAGCAGGCTATATTAAAGTTATGGTTGTTAAATTTGAACCCATTCTTTACTCTTACCCCAACATTTTAGGTATATGGTATCATACTTTACATCCTTTTATTTTGTGAGTCCCTTGACAAAACAACTAGATATAGTTGTTTTGTTTGTTTAGTGGTTTGTTTTTAATGCTTTTGTGTTTCCTACTTTTCTTACTTTTACTTATGGCTTTTCATTTCCACTTAAAGAGTCCTCTTTAACATTTCTTTTAGGGCTGATTTAATGTTCATGATCTCCTTTAGCTTTTGTTTTTCTGTGAAATTCTATCTCTCCTTCTGTTCTGAAAAATAACCTTTCTGGATAGAGTATTCTTGGTTGTAATTTTTTTTTTCCTTTCAGCACTTTGAATATATCATGCCACTGTCTTCTGGTCTGTAAAGTTTCTGCTGAAAAATCCACTGATAGCCTTATGGGGTTCCCTTTGTATGTAGTTGTCTCCTTTTCTCTTGTTGTTATTAAAATTCTCACTTGCTTTTTGCTATTTTAATTACTATGTGTCTTGGTGCAGAACTCCTTGGGATGGTTTTGTTGGGGGATCTCTGTGCCTACTGAATCTGGATATCTGTTTCCTTCTCCAGATTATGGAAGTTTTCAGATATTATTTCTTCAAATACATGTTGTGCCCCCGTTTCTCTCTTTTCTTCTGGGATCCCTATAATGCAAATGTTATTATGCTTGATGAAGTCACTGAGTTCCCCAAGTCTATTCTCATTTTGCATATTTTTTTCTCTCCCCTCCATTACTCTGTCCTCTAGATCATGAATTTGTTCTTCTGCTTCCTGTAGCCTTCTATTTATTACATCTGGTGTACTTTTAATTTCATTTATTGGGGTGCCTGGGTGGCTCAGTCCTTAAGCATCAGGCTTTGGCTCAGGTCATGATCCCAAGGTCCTGGGATCGAGCCCTGCATCAGGCTCCTTGCTCTATGGGAAGCCTGCTTATCCCTCTCCCACTCTCCCTGTTTTTATCCCCTCTCTTGCTGTGTCTCTCTCAGTGAAATAAATAAAATCTAAAAAAAATTCATTTATTGTATTCTTCATCTTTAATTGGTTCTTTTTTTATGTGTTTTCCATCTCTTTATTAATGATCTCAACGATGTCCTCCACTCTTTCCTCAAGTCCAGTGAGTATCTTTATGATCATTAATTTAAATTCTC
This sequence comes from Eumetopias jubatus, assembly GCF_037043125.1. Lineage (NCBI taxonomy): Eukaryota > Metazoa > Chordata > Mammalia > Carnivora > Otariidae > Eumetopias > Eumetopias jubatus. Next base: position 22,123,750 of record NW_028274817.1, on the reverse strand, counting down.
TATCAGACATATTACTTATATGCATTTCACTTAGGGATCCTGCTGTGGTTTTATCCTGTTCTTTCATTTAGGAGTTTTTCTTCTGTCTCCTCACTTTATTTATCTCTCTGTGTCTGCTTCTCTGTCAGAAAGTCAACTATGTCTCCTGCTCTTGAAAGTAGTGGATGGGGTGTGCATATTTAACAAAGTAGCACTGGTCCTTTGCTAGAGGGGATGCACAGCCACACTGAGACTAGGGCTAGCCAGGTTGAAATCTGCAAAGCATGCATGGGTGGGGCATACAGTTTTAACAAGGTCATGTATTCTCTGGTGGAGGGGACCAGCTGCCACTGCTGCAAAGACCAAGGCTTGGCAAAGTGCACAGTGGGGAGATTGGTATTGGAATGGTTTGTGATGGTTTTCTGGGGTAGTTGACCCACAGTGCCAGGACTGAGGAAGGCTCAGCTTGAGGGAGCAGGACACATAGTAAGCAAGTTAGGTTTTGAATGCCAGCACTGTGCTGGTTCCTGCAGGTGGCTGTGTGTTTATCTGGGCTGCAGGGGAGGGAAATGGCACCTGTCAGCTCCTTTTTTCCTGGAGGAGACTCCCGGGGAAATCTGTCCCTCTGGAACATGCTCTGTGATTAGTAAATAACTCTCCCTCTTATTATTTTCTTAACACTCTGCATCTTGTCCATAAACTTCTCAGGTTCATTTATGAAAACAAAAACAAAAACAAAAAACAAAAAACTCAGTCATTGGTTTCAGACTTGCTTATTTATCTAATTTAAGTTACTTTTCAGTTGCAAATGACATGGTTACAAGAGATAAGAACAGAAAAATAGCTTCATTTCTCTTGATTGTGCACCAGAATTGTTGCACACAACAGTGGGTAATTTGCCACACTGGGCCTTGATGACTAGAAAGCACAGTAAAAGACCTTTCATGTTTATTGCATATGCACTAGGATTAACAAGTAGATCAGTGTTCAGTTATAAGCAGAATTGGGCCAAAGACTGGTTGTAACTATTCTAATTCATGTATGCCTTAGAGCAGTTTAGCCTAAAAGTTTCACATAAAAAAGTCATAAAAGTCAATGGGCAAATTCAATTAAAAATTTGTGTATATTAGAGACTTCAGGGGAAGATTGTAGAGTAGGAGGACCCTAAGCTCAACTCTCTTATGGATACAATTAGATAACACTCACCTCAGTGTAAATAACTCAGAAAATGCCTCAAAGACTGGCAGAATAAACTCCACAACTAAATGTGGAGAAAAGGGCATTGAAGAGGGTAGAAAGGGCAGAGATGTGGTAGGAAGCTATATGGACTCTTGAGCCAACTGCTGGGGGGGAGCTGTGGGCATGGATAGGGGAGAGAAATAGACTATCACACCAGGGAGCCCACACTGGGAAGACGAATCCCCATAGCGTTTGGTTTTGAAAACCAGAGGGGCTTAATTGCATGAGTTCTTACAACCAGGGGACTTAAAGACTGGAAATTTAAATATCAATGGGCTGGGCTCTGGAAGATTCTGGAGGGTGATAGGAAACTGAGTCTCCACCCTTACAAAGACAGGACAACAAATAACCCAAAGAGATACAGCACAGAAGCAGCTGTTTGAAAAATGCCTGGGACATGTGGGAGAGAGAGTTATTTATTAATCACAGGGCCTGTTTTGGCTCTGTGATCTATGTAAAAACATAGGATAATGAATAAGAATTCTCAAAACTTAAGTTATTTACATCAGAAAAGGAAGTCACATATAAAACAATCTTTATATAAATGCATTACAGTTCTAAAAGATTGCTTACAATTAATACGTTGAGCTTCTTTAGGTCAGAGGCCATACCTTCCACTTTTTGGATAACTTTCTAGTACCCTAAGCAGTATCATGTTCCTAGAGGTTGCTTAGTAAATGTTCAATTGATTAATCATAAGTCTCTTCCCTTTAAAGAAAAACTGCTAAAATCTTTACTTCTCAAGTTAATTTCCTTCTCCCTAACTCATATTAATGTGCATATACTGGAAAACTAATGTTTTATTGTAATACATTATTTGTATTCAAAACACGAAATATGAATACAGTGAATAAAATTTGGTATGTTAACCTTTATGAGTCTAGTTATCTATTTTGTATACACAATGCCATGGTATTATAGGGTACATTTAATTAATTTATTAACATTTTAATTAATCATGTATGACTAAACACTGAACTAAGTGCCAGATGAACTAGGTGTGACATGGGAAAGTCATTGCATCTTTCTGAACCTTGGTTTAATTCTCTGTAAAATTAGTGGGTTGTATTCTTTCTAAGGTCTCTTCTAGTTCTTTGTCTCAATTGTACAAATGACTTCATATACACAGACACATATGTAAATAAGCTTTAAAGTAGTATTTAACTGGTTGTTAAAGAATATAGTCTATTTCTTTTCTTTTCTTTTTTTAAAATTCCATATAATTTTCAATATTATTCAGAAACCAGAAGGCTAGGTCATAGTTGCCTACACCAAAATGTAAAAAATAATACAAACTCATATATCAAGGAAAAGAAGAGCCTGAGGAACTGGCTTTTGGAGATCTGTCAATGAAACCACCACAGTAGAATCACCATACAGTGAGTTGCTATAATTGATAAGTCTCAACCATGTACATTTTCTTTCCAATGAAGTTTTTAGAACCTCATCTTAACGATGAAAAGAACAGCCAAGAATTAACAAATCATTGCAAAAAAAAATCTAACATAATTAAAAAATAAAAACTATCAATCATCTTTGGAAAAATAGGAGGAGATATATGGATATTATCTCATTTTTGTTTCTCAGACTAAAGAACATCTAACTTCTATATTATATTGGAGAGAGAAAGAGAGAAGAATAAATTTGGAGTAATTCTTTACAGTTTAGAAAAGGAAAGAGGGAAGGTAAGAAGGAAGGAAGGAGGAAGGAAGGAAAGATAAAATGATAACAAAGAAAAGAGAAGGAAAAATAATCAAAGAAATAACTTAAGAATATTTGGTATATCTTAGAAATATAAGTTTCTAGACTAAAGTGGCTCATTCTGAATACCCCTTAAAATGAATGAAAACTTAGCCACACCAAGGGAATTATTATTACATTTGAGTAACAAATATAAAGATATAATCCTTAAAGCTTCCAGAAATAGAACAACATTCTGGTCACATTCAAAAGATAACAAAACATAATGGTATCAGACTTCTCAATAGCAGTACTGAAAACTAGAAAAAGGAGTATAACTTTTAAGATTCAAAGGGAAGCTGATTTGCAATATAGAATTCTATATCCAACTGTACTAACAGTTGGGGATGATATTGGAATAAAGACATTTTAAGACATAAAACAAGTTAAGAAACAACTTCTTATGCACTTTTTCCATGAAAAAAAATATAATCAAGAAAATGAGGATGTAAACTGATATAGAAATGCAAGGACAGGGGAATCAAAGTGAATTTTGAAATGGATTTCCAGGATGGTGGCAAAGAGAACTTAATAAAAGCTATGTTGTAATCCAGATTGTAGCAAAGGACAGAAGGCTCAAGAAGGGATGCTTTCTATATTTTGAAAAAGGAGGAGAAAAAGAAAAGAGAAGGAGGAGGAGATAATAAAAAGATTATTTGCTATGTCTGAATGTTTTAGAAAGGAATTTTCATTGTTATAAGAGTGTAATTATGGACTACCTGTAGGTTCAGAGATAATCAAGGAAATTAAAAATTAAAGGTTTTTTTTTAATTTCAGGAAAAAATATTAGCGTAATAATGCTTCTTTAATTAAAAATACTATAAGTATAATGGAAGCAGAGGAGGATGAAAATGTATTTTGCAAGTGGAGAAGATAAAACTAAGTCCTCGTCTTCCATAGTAGGAAGTCAACAAGTAATATTAAAAATAGGAAAAAATGTATATTAGTAGCATAAGCATGTTTTTTAGGACTGTGGAAATAATATATAGGAGTTGAAAACCTATTTATATTGGGAAAAGAAATCACTTATGAGGACAGGGAAGGAGACTGCTCAACATCTTTTCCATTATAACCATGTTGAACAATTTGATTTTCTAAACCCTGTGAATGTATAATTTTGATAAAAAATGAAATTAAATTTAAAGCTAAATTGCAGATTGTAAAATTTTTCTAAAGGCTATTCTGTTCATTCATTTTTGGAGTGGTTGTAAGTAACTCATTTTGTTGTTTTTATTCCCTTTTTGCTTTTTTTTTGTTTGTTTGTTTAGTTTTTGCTTTATTTGTTTTTAAGCAGTAGGCATTCCATTAACAAAGTACATTTGTAGATGTTTCCCACAGTATACCTGGTACGTAAAAATATAATGTGTATTACCCAATCCATTAAGAAGAATCATATTTATAATTATAAAACCACCTCACACCAGTTAGAATGGCTAAAACAAACAACTCAGAAAAAAACAGTTGTTGGTGAGGATGGGAAGAAAGGGGAACCCTCTTACCTTGTTGGTGGGAATGCAAACTGGTGCAGTCTCTCTGGAAAACAGTATGGAATTTCCTCAAAAATTTAAAAATAGAGCTACCCTATGACCCAACAATTGCACTATTAGGTATTTATCTGAAGGATACAAACAGTGATTTGAAGGGGCACAAGCACCCCAATTTTTAAAGCAGCTGTGTCCAAAATAGCCAAAATATGGAAACAGCCAAGTTGTCCATCAACAGATGAATGGATAAGGAAGAAGTGCCATATTCATTTTGGAGTGGAATATTACTCAGCCATCAAAAAGAATGGAATCTTGCTATTTACAATGGTGTGGATAGAACTAGAGAGTTTTATGTTAAGCTAAATAATCAGTCAGAGAAAGACAAATACCATCTGATTTCACTCATATGTGGAATTTAAAAAACAAAACAGATGAACATAGGGGAAGGGAAGGAAAAATAAAATAAGATGAAAATTGAGAGTGAGGCAAACCATAAGAGACTCTTAACTCTAGGAAACAAACTGAGGGTTGCTGGAGGGAAGGCAGGTGGGGGGGAAGGGAAACTTGTGTGATGGGCATTAAGGAGGGTACTTGATGTAATGAGCACTGGGTGTTATATGCAACTGATGAATCACTAAATTCTACTTCTGAAACTAATAAAAATAATCAATAAAATAAAATAAAATAAAATAAATAAAAAACAAAATCAATGAAAAACCTTCCCAGATCCACTACTTTGGTGTCATGGTCTTGTTTCAGGCCTTCAGCATCTCACTGACATAATCACATAAGTCCTTGAGTGGTCTTCATGCTTTTATATTTTGCAGGTTTAGTCTTCTTTTTGAAAGCAGAGATGTATGCACAAAATAATAGCCTCAAAGATCACAATGTTTTGTTGGGACTTCATGAGCATAGACCATTATTATTCAATATATTCCCAGGGTGACAGGTTTCAACTAAGTACAGAGAGTTAATTAAGCTAACTAATGATATTTGGTTAATGATAGGATAGCAAACGGAACCCTAATTAATGAGTAAGCTAAGAGTGATTGCCTATTTCCAGGTATTAGTCTCAATTTATTTTTAATCAGTTACATATTGCTTGGTATAATCATAGGATATAATAGTAATACTGGAAATATCAGCAGTAAATACTCTACATAATTATATTTTATCCCTGCCTACATAAAACATTGTTTTAAACCAAATTTGAGTGTCTTGTATCATACACTGGGGAAAGATATTTTTATAATGATGTTACTTTTATTTTTATGTAAATTCTTCTAATGTGTCTTTTTCTTTTTTAAAGGTAGTTTGAAATGCTAGAATCAAATTAGTGAGGCTCACTCCAGCTCACCACTGCCAACACATTCAAACACACATGTGCAAACACATACATACACATACATTCACCTTATAAATTTTTTGTACCTGGGAAAAGAAAAATGTTTTTGCTTTTTGATTTTTTCTATAACTTAATTTTTCCTAAAATATCATTCCCAAATTGAGTCATTTGTCTTTTTTCCTCTCTCAACTTTTAATTTTTTTAAAATTTGTCTCTTTAGATATCTCAAGGTGATACTTGATTGTGTGATATATCATATCTGATTACACAGTCATATTGCCTTAAACTGTCTATAATGAACACAATGTGGCTGAAGTAATTTGTCATGATACAACACAGCACCTGGTTTGCTGGTCTGTAACATCCAATGTAGATTCCTGAAGTGGAAATGAAGAAAGAAGTAGTAAATTAAAACACACTGACTAATTTCAGAAATTTTAATTTCTACATATCTGTTTATAACATGAGAGAGCCAGATGGAGTTTCCAAATAGAGCTGCTTAGCCATCAGAAATGTGTAGAAATAAACATTTTGTCCCATCACAGTCTGTTCAAAGATTTTGTCACTTTGTGCAGCCTGTCCTAATGACCAAATTTAAATCTACTTGAGGAAAGCATTTTCCAGCTTGGTTTCATTCTTAGTCTACCAAGTGGTGACATAGCATTTTGTAAAAAAAAAAAAAATAGGGTTACAAACTTTTTGTGACTATTACCCTAAATGCAAGCTCTCAAGAACCAATGAAAACTGCAATTTGATCAGTTGACTCCAGGAAATATACATCTAAAATATATTTCTATTTTTTGAATGGCATAGTAGCCTTGCAAAACCTACAGGAAACTGAAATTTAGAAAAATTCTGAAAGGCCAAAGAAGTTTCATCACTGAGATCATTTTGCTGTTGCATTGCTTTATCTGTCAAACATATCTCTGTCAAGATTCTTTCAATTTGAAATTGTATGAAATTTCAGAGCCCCTCAATGCTACATGGGGATTTTATAAATTATACGTGACATATGTGGCTTTAAACACAAGATTTTTACCAGTGAGTTGATAAAAGCTCACCCAGAAACAAAGAAATTCCTCTTGTGTAACCTATGCATAATTAGTTTTGATATTTACTATATTCTTTAAGCTTTTGAGTATTTAACATAGCATACAGATACCTTTGTTTTCTTCCTGGAGCTCTTGGAGTATTGGGACCCTAGGTTTAGAAACCAGTGCATTGCTTTTAGTCTATTGAGGTAACTTTTGAATAATTATTTTATCACATTGGTATTTTTAATATGCTCATGTTAGTCCATCTCCTGTATGAAAGGGAGATATCATCATCTGGCCATGGCTACTCTTGAAACCTATAAATGTAATAAATTATTCCATGTGTCAAAAAAAGTAATTGGCTAAGCCTAATGGAAAGCTATACTATACTAAATAGAGCTAGGATAAGGAGGAAGTCAATATTTGAGAACAATGACTTAAGAAAATGAAAGTGGTAATTCCCATGGTGTAGTAAATGATGAGTGCTCTGATTTTTCCAAAAACAAAAACTGATCACATTCTCACTACCTAGGAAGAGATGGCCTTTTTAAGTAATATGTAAGATAAAAGATTTTGCAAACTTTTGTGGATTTTTTTCCTATTCAATCTTGTTAGTTTCTTCTAAACTTTAAACTCAATTTACATAGATTTCTCTCATTCAATTATTCCTTTATTTATTCATAAAATATTTGCATAAAATCATTGCACATACAAAGACACATGGACGAAAGAAAGTAACATATACTGAGTACCTACTTATGATTAGCATAGTGCTAAAATTTTTCAGCATACAATAATTATTGTCTTCATCTTTTTGCCTTCATTTTATAAACAAAGAAACTGTTGCACAGGAGTTAAATAGCATGCTATGATCTTTCAAATAATATGTATGAGTAACACAAAACACAAATAAAACACTAATGCCTGCTTTTGAAAAGCTTGTGATCTAGTGGGAAAGTTAAGCAGGACCCTAAATAATTAGAATTTCATGCCATAACAAATATAGGCAAAGACTTATGTATCAATTCAGCAAAAGTTGCTAGATAGTATTGACTTAGCAGCATGTTTCTTTTAGTAAACAGGATACTATTTTCTATGTTTATGATTTGCATCACTTTTTTTCCCAATACAAGGCTTATGGGGAAATATAGAGCTTTTGACAAAGCTTTAGAGTGAAAGTGAAATCTTATTTTCTTGTTACCTGTTGACAGAGCCAAAAATAATTTCTTTGAAGTGAATCTTACCTCACCACCATTGTATTTGTAATTCCCAAAGTTGATTACCTTTTCACGAGAATATAAATGTAACACACAATCTTGGAGAATCGACTAAAACCCCAAGTACTCTCCATTCTCTCCATCTCATATCTAGTTATGGAAAACTACTTCCATCAATGGATTCAGGCTGCACCATAGGAATCAAGCATTACTTCATAATTCTACTTCTCATTTTTTTAGCTGTACTGTATTTTTTATTGAAGTATAATTCTATTTTTGAGTTTTATTGAAACACCCTTTCTCCTCATTAATAAGAAAAGTTAAGTTATTTTTTAAGATTTTATTTATTTATTCATGAGAGACAGAGGGAGAGAAAGAGAGAGAGAAGCAGAGGGAGAAGCAGGCTCCCAAGGAGCAGGGAGCCCGATGCAGGACTCGATCCCAGGACGCTGGGATCATGACCTGAGCCGAAGGCAGACGCTTAACCATCTGAGCCACCCAGGCGCCCGAAAAGTTAAGTTTTTAAAGAGGTGTCTTGTAATCTAGTATGTGTGGGGTTTTGGGGGAAAAAGGAGGTGATATAAAAAATTAGCAATGGTAGGAGTCATCAAAATTTAAGACAGATGCAGATTACTTTCTTATTGCTTATTGAAACAATTCATTGGGAATTCATAGTAAAGTAAAATATAATAAAATGTTAGAATCACTCCTGTTTTCCTCAAGTTTGGGGTTTAAATGATTAAATTCATTTTCCCTTTTTATTGAAGTATAACATATAATGTTATATTAATTTCAGATGTATACGTGTTGATTTAATAATTCTATACTTTACTCAATGCTCACCATGGTAAGTGTAGTCATCATTTGTCACCATATAACGTTATAACCATATATAACATATATAATTATATTCCCTATGTTGTACTTTTCATCTACATGACTTATTTATTTTATAACTGGAAGATTGTACCTCTTAATCCCTTTTATCTGTTTTGCCCATCCCCCCTTCTCACTCCATTCTAGCAATCACCAGGTGGTTCTCTGTATTTAAGAGTCTGCTTTTTGTTTGTTCAGTCATTTGTTTTTTTTTTTTAGACTCCACATATATGTGAAATCACATAGAATTTGTCTTTCTCTGTCTGAATTATTTCACTTAGCATAATACCTTCTATGTCCAACAATGTTGTCACAAATAGCAATATCTCATTCTTTCTTATGGTTGAGCAATATTCCATTGTATATTTATACACCACAACTTCTTTATCCACTCATCCATCAATAAACACTTGGGTTGCTTCTATTTCTTGGCTATTGTAAATAGTACTGCAATAAACATAGGGGTGCATATATCTTTACAAACGAGTGTTTTTGTTTTCTTTTGGTAAATACCCAGTAGTAGAATTACTCGATCACATGATATTTCTATTTTAATTTTTTGAGGAGCTTCCATGCTGTTTTCCACAGTTGTTGCACCAATTCACATTCTCACCAACAGTGTGTGAGGTTTCTCTTTTCTCCATCTCCTCACCAACACTTGCTCTTTCTTGTCTTTTTGATTCTAGCCATTCTGGTTGATATGATGTGATGTCTCATTGTGGTTTTGATTAACATTTCCTTAATGATTAGTGATGTTGAGCGTCTTTTACTGTGTCTATTGGCCATCTGTATTTCTTTGGAAGAATGTTTATGTTGGTCTTCTGTCCATTTTTAAATTGTATTTGTGTGTGTGTGTGTGTGTGTGTGTGTGTGTGCGTGTTGAGTTGTGTAACTTCTTTATATATTTTGGATATTAACGCCTTATTGGGTATATTATTTGCAGATATTTTCTCCCATTCACTATGTTGCTTTTTTGTTTTGCTGATGATTTCCTTTGCTGTGCAAAAATGTTTTGTTTTGAGGTAGTCCCAATAGTTTAACATTTGCTTTTGTTTCCCTTGCATGAGGAGACATATTCATAAGTATGTTGTTAAGGCTGATATCCAAGAGATTACTACCTATGTTTTCTTTTAGTACTTTTATGATTTCAGATTTCACAGTTAAGTGTTAATTATTCTGAGTTAAATTTTTGTGTATGGTGTAAGAAAGTGCTCCAGTTTCATTCTTTTGCATGTAACTGTGTAGTTTGCATCTGGCTGTACTATTTATTTCCAGTGCATATTCCCTAGTGCATATTTTTGTCTCCTTTGTCATAGATTAATTGACCATATTGGTGTGGGTTTGTTTCTGGGCCTTCTATCTCATTCCATTGATCTATGTGTCTATTTTTGTGCCAGTACCATAGTGTTTTGATTACTATAGTTTTGCAGTATATCTTATAATCTGGAATTGTGATACTTCCAGCTTTGTTCTTCTTTCTTAAGATTGCTTCGGCTATTCAAGGTCTTTTGTATTATCATACAAATTTTGGGATTATTTGTTCAGGTTCCCTGAAAAATAGAGATTGCTTTGAATCTGTAGGTAATAGAAGAAAAGAGTTTGAGCACAAGCCAAGAAGTTTACACCTTCATAGGCAGTGACCTTGTGACATCATAAGAACCTAAGGATTGGCTTGGCAGGAAGTTGTTTACAATGTTTTTGCAAATGTAACATTGTTCTATACAATTACTAATAACCTGTTGAGGGTTGGGCAGTGTCATTTACCATTTCAGCCAATGGTACACAGTTATTTTCTTGCTGAATTGCCTGGTTTTTCACACAGGGTCTCCTCCTACAGTCTTTTATATTTTTAATTATTACATTAATCTTGGTTTTATTTTAATATTGTTATCAGTATTTCAATTGCTGTAAAATTGTGAACTTTTATAGTTCAATGTGTTCCCAAGGAGCTAGTTTCCTTTTCTATGGATGCAGACATGTTTCACACCATTTAGAGCTACACTTAACCTCCAGCTGGCTGTATGAAAAAGAAAATCAGACCTGGCCCCTACTCTACTACATTTGTTCTTCTTTCTGCAGAATGTGGGTTGTGTGTTTATGATCCTCAGACCCAAAGTCAGCCAATGCCTCACTTCTGCATACCTTCTTTGTGTTTACATTGCATTTTGTCTGTTTTGCTATTTGGAGTAATTGTTTCTATTTTTTTAAGATTTATTTATTTATTTGAGAGAGAGAGAGAAAGCACAAGCAAGAGAGGTAGGGAGAGGGAGAGAGAATCTCAAGCAGACTCTGTGCTCAGAGCAGAGCCCAACACATGGCTCGATCTCATGACCCTGAGATCATGACCTGAGCCAAAACCAAGAGTCGGACCCTCAACTGACTGTACCATCCAGGTGCCCCAGTTGTTTGTATTTTTTTAATCTAGACTTATAAAATGTTATTTTGAAAGCTACAACCAAGTAAGAAACAATATGACCTTCAGGAAAAGTTTTCTATTACTTTTTGGCAAATGAAAAGAGAACACAAAAACTAGTGACAGTAATTATAAGTAAATTCTGAAAATACTACTCTGATTACATCCAAGTGATTAAATCTCACTCCATGCTAACTTGGGTTTCCATGAACTTTCACAATGGAATAGAATCCCTGACATGCAAAATAGTATGTTTATATATTCAGTTGGGGGAAACATCAAAGCAAACTGTAGATTATAAACAAGCCAAGTTGCTAGAAAACATTCCACTCAACAATCTTAAATAGTAATAGATCAAAGACATAGGGGTCTGGTGCTAAGAAAAAGTTCAGTGTCAGGGACCTACCACTAACCTGAGAATTAGGAGCTTTGAGTATTGACTCTGCTATGAAGGAATTAAACTTGGTTATCATTAAGATGTTTTCAAGATATATGATTCTGTGGTTCTAGTATCAAAAAATACCAATAAAATGACATATGCATGGAAAGTGGATGGTTTAGAATAATTAGCTAGGGATGAGTAAGGTCCTATATATGCACTTATGGGCCATGTGGCTGAAATCAAGTTTCTTAATTCCTCTGAGTCATTGCTTCCTCAGTTGTAAGAGGAGGATAAAAGTAGCTGCCTTAAAGGGTTTTGTGAGGCTCCAATGAGATGGTGTATATAAACACCCAGTACAGACCTTAACTCAGAAATATTAAGAACAGCAAAAAGAAATTTTTTTACCTATCTTAGTGCTTATGAAGCCTGAGCTATGCATCCCTGTGTAATCATGGTTTTACTTACATTACTTTTGCACACAATGTTACTCTGTAGTTAGGTGCTCAATAAATATTTGATGAATCAGTCAACAAGTATCAAAATAGCTGTTTTCTGCCTCCAATTATTTCTATCCAGATTTTGGCAATAGATTAACTTGAGTTTCAGTCTCACTCTACCACTTACTAGCTGGCTATATGATCATGGACAAGCTACCTAACTTCTTAGAGTTTCAGTTTTTCTCATGGAAAATAAAATTATTGAATATAATCTACCTTACAGGATTTTTGTACAAATTAAATGGTGTAATGCAAATATAGTATCTAGTACAATGTCCAATTATAGCAAGCACACAAGAAATGACTTATTATTAGCACTGGTCACAGACTAAAAGATCCAAATTATGCTGGAAAAAATAATAACTAAATTTTGTTGGATCAACCCCCAAATTGTTAGAACTCATACAACAATTTAGCAATGTGGCAGGATACAAAATCAATGCACAGAAATCAGTTACATATCTGGGGCACCTGGGTGGCTCAGTTGTTAAGCATCTGCTTTCAGCTCAGGTCATGATCCCAGGAACCTGGGATCGAGCCCCATGTCAGGATCCTTGCTCAGCAGGAAGCCTGCTTCTCCCTCTCCCATTCCCCCTTCTTGTGTTCCCTTTTCTCACTGTCTCTCTCTCTGTCAAATAAATAAAATCTTAAAAAAAGAGAAATTAGTTATATTTCTATACACGAACAATGAGACAGAAGAAAGAGAAATTAAGGAACTGATCCCATTTACAAGTGCACCAAAAAACATGAGATACCTAGGAATAAACCTAACCAAAGAGGTAAAGGAACTGTACTCCAAAAACTACAGAACACTTATGAAATAAATTGAGGATGTCACAAAGAGATAGAAAAACATTTCATGCTCATGGACTGGAAAAATAAATATTGTTAAAAAGTCTGTGCTACCCAGAGCAATCTACACATTCACTGCAATCCTTATCAAAATGCCATTGACATTTTTTTACAGAACTGGAACAAATAATCTAAAAATTTGCATGGAACCAGAAAAGACCCCAAATAGCGAGAGGAATGTTGAAAAAGAAAGTCAATGCTGGTGGCATCACAATGTCTAACATCAAACAATATTACAAAGCTGTTATCATCAAGATAGCATGACACTGGCACAAAAACAGACACATAGATCAATGGAACAGAACAGAGAACCCAAAAATGGACCTTCAACTCTGGTCAACTAATCTTCAACAAAGCAGGAAAGAATATCCAATGGAAAAAAGACAGTGTCTTCAATAAAGGGTGCTGGGAAAATTGGACAGACACAGGTAGAAGAGTGAAACTGGACCATTTTCTCACACCATATACAAAGATAAACTCAAAATGGATGAAAGATCTAAATGTGAGACAGGAATCCACCAAAATCTTAGAAGAAAACAGGCAGCAACTTCTTCAACCTTGGCAGTAGCAACTTCTTGCTAAACACGTCTCCAAAAGCAAAGGAAACACAAGCAAAAATGAACCATTGAGATTTCATCAAGATAAAAAGCTTTTGCACAGCAAAGGTAACAGTCAATAAAAGTAAAAGGGAACCTACCGAATGGGAGAAGATATTTGCAACTGGCATATCAAAAGATATATAAAGAACCTATCAAACTCAACACCAAAACAACAAATAATCCAATCAAGAAATGGGCAGAAGACATGAACAGACATTTCTCCAAAGAAGACATACAAATGACCAACAGACAACAACATGAAAAAATGTTCAACATCACTTGTCACCAGGGAAATACAAATCAAAACCACAATGAGATACCACCCCCCACCAGTCAGAATTGTTAACGTTAACAAGTCAGGAAACAACAGATGTTGGTGAGGATGTGGAGAAAGGGGAACCCTCTTACACTGTTGGTGGGAATGCAAGCTGGTGCAGCCACTCTGGAAAACAGTATGTAGGTTTCTCAGGACATTAAAAATAGAGCTAACCTATGACCCAGAAATTGCACTACTGGGTATTTACCCCAAAGATACAAATGTAGTGATCCAAAAGGGCACCTGTACCCCAATGTTCATAGCAGCAATGTCCACAATAACCAAACTGTGGAAAGGAATCAAGATGTCCTTTGACAGATGAATGGATAAAGAAGATGTGGTATATATATACAATGGGATATTACTCAGCCATCAGAAAAGATGAATACTTATTCTTTACATTGACTTGGATGGAACTGGAGGGTATTAGCTAAATGAAATAAGTAAATCAGAGAAAGACAATTATCATATGGTCTCACTCATATGTGGAACATAAAAAACAAAACAAAACAAAACAAAAAACAATGCAGAGAACCATAAGGGAAGGGAGGAAAACCCGAATGGGAAGAAATCAGAGAGGGAGACAAACCATGAGAGACTCTTAACTACGGGAAACAAAGTGAGGGTTGCTGAAGCAGAGGTAGGTGAGGGGATGGGGTAACTGGGTGATGGGTATTAAGGAGCACACGTGATGTGATGAACACTGAGTGTCATACACAACTGATGAATTGTTGAACACTACATCTGAAACTAATGATATAAAAATATATATATGGATCAGGTATCAGTAAAATCTATGACAAACAGCATATTTAAAGATTTTACTTATTTATTTGTCAGAGAGAGAGGGAGAGAGAGACAGAGAGCAAGCACAAGCAGGGGTAACGGTAGGCAAAGGGAGAAGCAGCCTCCCCACGTAGCGAAGAGCCCAATGCGGGACTCGATCCCAGGACCTTGGGATCATGACCTGAGCTGAAGGCAGCCACTTAACTGACTGAGCCACCCAGACATCCCGACGAACAGCATATTTAAAATTAAAATAAATCTTTCAAATGAAATGGAGAGGATAATATGTAAATGAATATATTCACACACTCCAGTAGAAGGTACTCATTTTTGTAGTTATATACACTGCACAAAAACTAACACATCTATGTCTTATTAAACAATAGAACTGTAGTTTTCTAGTTAAATTATTTTTTATTTCATATTAAAACTAGTAAGTGCTAGGTCTATCATCTATGTATCTATCTATCTACCTATCTATCATCTATCTAAATTGACAGTAAAACTGAGATATGAAAAAATGAAATTAAAAGTTCACCCCTGCCCATAGACATCATTTTTAAATGCATTTAAGTGCTCTGATAAAAATCAACCTTCAAGGTGAAAAGGAAATGAAAGTATTTTTACTTCAATTCAACCTTATCAATGAAGGTCATCATTTTTTTTGTTCCAAGTGCATTTAGCTAACAACTGAAAAGAAAGGGAATTTACCACAATGCTTACTTGAATATATTCCTTGATTCCAATTAATTTGTGTCACCTATATTTGTACTTATAACAAAATTTCCTCTCTTTGTGGCTTTTGACCTGAACATTGATTTGAAAACAGAACTGTTTTCTCTAAACCTGGCATGTGAGGAGAAGGTGTTGTTGGCCATCTCCAGATTATTCTCTCCTGAGGAAAAAATAAAACTTCTGTATATTGAATAATCTGCATATAGAGACAAAGAAAAATGTATTTTCTCCTGAGGTAAAAATTAGAGAAAAATAAGTTGCATACAAAGTGGAAGGAAGCTGAAACTTGCCCTGATTATGGTATCATCTGGACCATGGCATGGCTTAGTTCTTAAAGAGAAAAATGGGAAATTTAAATTATGAGCTGTCAAAAGAGAGTAAATAAGCCTATGCTGATGTTGATAATAAATATAAGACCACCATAAACTAGATCAGTGATAATTTAGAGTGGTGGTAATAACTTTGGAAAACTAATTAATATAATTAACTATACTAGCATGTTTGTTTTTTTATGAAGGAATAAATTTTATTTATTTTTTAAGTTTCACCAAATTTTTATTTAAATTTGTTAGTTAACATGCAGTATAATATTGGTTTCTGGTGTAGAATCTAGTGATATGTTACTTAAATACAACACCCAGTGCTCATCACAAGTGCCCTCTCTAGTACCCATCACCTATTTAACCCATCCCCCCGCCCACCTCCCCTCCAGTAATCATCAGTTTGTTCTCTGTAGTAGAGTCTGTTTCCTGGTTTGCCTCTATTTTTTACCTCCCTATGTTCATCGGTTTTGTTTTTTAATTCCACATATGAGTGAAATCATATGGTATTTGTCTTTCTCTGACTTATTTTATTTAGCATAATACTCTCTAGCTCTGTCCACGTCATTGTAAATGGCAAGATTTCATTCTTTTCTACTCCTGAGTAAGATTGCATTATATATATATATATACTCCATGCTAACTTGGGTTTCCATGAACTTTCACAATGGAATAGAATCCCTGACAGTATTCAAGATATTTTTTTTTAGACTCCACATATATGTGATATATATATATATAAATATATATATATATATATACACACACACACACACACACATATATATACATACATATATATACACATATCACATCTTCTTTATCCATTCATCAGTCAAGAGTTGGGCCCTTTTGGGCGCCTGGGTGGCTCAGTTGGTTAAGCGACTGCCTTCAGCTCAGGTCATGATCCTGGAGTCCCAGGATCGAGTCCCACATCGGGCTCCCTGCTCAGCGGGGAGTCTGCTTCTCCCTCTGCCCCTCCCCCCTCTCATGTGCTCGCTCTCTCTCTCTCTCTCTCAAATAAATAAAATCTTTAAAAAAAAGAGTTGGGCCCTTTCAATAATTTGGCTATTGTTGATAATGCTGTTATAAACATCAGGGTGCATGTATCCCTTTGAATTAGTATTTGTGTATACTTCGGGTAATTACCTAGTACTGCAGTTGCTGAATCATAGGGTATTCTATTTTTAACTTTTTGAGGAACTTTCATAATGTTTTCAGGGGTGGCAGCACCAGTTTGCATTCCCACCAACTGTGTAAGAGGGTTCCCCTTTCTCCACATCCTCGCCAACACATGTTGTTTCCTCTGTTGTTATGACAGATATGAGGTGATAGCTCATTGTAGTTTTTACTTGCATTTCCCTGATGATGAGTGATGTTGAGTGTCTTATCATATGTCTGTTAGCCATCTGTATATCTTCTTTGGAAAATGTCTATTCATGTCTTCTGCCCATTTTCTAACTAGATTATTTTTTGGGTGTTGAGTTTTATAAACTCTTTATATATTTGGTTACTAACCCTATATCAGATACGTTGTTTGGAAATATCTTCTCCCATTCCATAGGTTGCCTTTTAGTTTTGTTGATTGTTTTCTTTACTGTGCAGAAACATTTTATCATGATAAAGTCCCAATAGTTTCTTTTTGCTTTTGTTTACCTTGCCTAAGGAGACATAACTAGTAAGAAGTTGCTAAGGCTGATATCAAAGAGAATATTGCTTGTGTTCTCCTCTAGGATTTTGGTGGTTTCCTGTCTCACATGTAGCACTTTCATCCATTTGGAATTTATTTTTGTGCATGGTGTGAGAAAGTGGTCCACTTACATTCTTTTGCATGTTGTTGTCCAGTTTTTTCAACACCATTTGCTGAAGAGACATTCTTTTTCTCATTGTATATTCTCTCCTGTTTTGTCAAAGATTAGTTGATCATAGAGTTGAGGGTCCATTTCTGGGCTCTCTATTCTGTTCCATTGATCTGTGTGTCTGTATTTGTGCCAGTACCATACTGCCTTGATCATTACAGCTTTGTAATATAACTTGAATTCTGGAATTGTGATGCCTCTAACTTCATTTTTCTTTTTCAAAGTTGCTTTGGCTATTCGGGATCTTTTGTGGTTCCATACAAATGTTAGGATTTTTATTCTAGCTCTGTGAAAAAAAGTTGTTGTTATTTTGATAAGGATTACATTAAATCTATAGATTGCTTTGAGTAGTATAAACATTTTATTTTTTTATTTTTTATTTTTTTGTATAAACATTTTAACAAATATTTGTTCTCCTAATGCATGAGCATGGAATGTTTTTCCATTTTTCTGTGTCATCAGTTTCATCCATCAGTATTTTATAGTTTTCAGAGTACAGGTATTTAACCTTTTTGGTGAGGTTTATTCCTAGATATCTTATAGTGTTGGATACAATTGTAAATGGGATTGATTTCCTGATGCCTATTTCTGCTGTTTCATTACTTGTCTACAGAATTGCAACAGGTTTCTGTATGTTAATTTTGTACCCTGCAACTTTACTGAATTCTTGTGTCAGTTCTAGCAATTTTTTGATGGAGTCTTTTGGGTTTTCTTGTGTCAGTTCTAGCAATTTTTTGATGGAGTCTTTTGGGTTTTCTATATAGAGTATCATGTCATCTGCAAATAGTGAAAGTTTTCCTTCCTTGCCGATTTGGTTGCTTTTTATTTCTTTTTGTTGTCTGATTGCTGAAGCTAGGACTTCCAACACTATATTAAATAACAATGGTAAGAGTGGATATCCCTGTATTGTGCCTGACCTTACAGGAAAAACTCAGTTTTTCCCCATTGAGGATGATATTACCTGTGGGATTTTCATATATGGCCTTAATGATGTTGAGGTGTTTTCCCTCCATCCCTAGTTTGTTGAGTATTTAATCAGGAATGGATGCTATACTTTGTCAAATGCTTCTTCTGCATCTATTGAAAGGATTACATGGTTCTTAACCTTTCTTTTATTAATGTGGTGTATGAGCTTGATTGATTTATGAATATTGAACCAGACTTACAGCCCAGGAATAAATCCCACTTGATCATGGTGAATGATTTTTTTAATGTACTGTTGAATCTGATTTGCTAGTATTTTGTTGAGAATTTTTGCATTCATGTTCATCAGGGATATTGGTCTGTAATTCTCTTTTTTTAGTGGCGTCTTTTCTAGTTTTAGGATCAGAGTAATGCTGGCCTCATAGAATGAATTTGGAAGTTTTCCTTCCAGTCCTATTTTTTTTTTTTTTGGTACAGTTTGAGAAGGACAGATATTAATTCTTCTTTAAATGTTTGTTATAATTCCCCTGAGAAGTCATCTGGCCTTGGACTTTTGTTTATTGGGAGGTTTTTGAATTACTATTTCAATTTTTTTCCTGATTATGGGTCTGTTCACATTTTACATTTCTTCCTCTTTCAGTTTTGGTAGTTAATATATTTCTAGGAATTTATCCATTTCTTCCAGATTGTCCAATTTGTTGACATATATTTTTCATAATATTCTGTTATAATTGTTTGCATTTCTGTGGTATTCGTTGCTATTTTTTCCTCTCTCATTTGTGATTTTAGTTATTTGGCTCCTTTATTTTTGATAAGTCTTGCTAGAGGTTTATCAATTTTATTATTTTTTTCTCAAAGAACCCATTCCTGGTTTCATTGATCTCTTCTGCTCTTTTTGTTTCTTGTTTTGTTTTAGTTTCTATATCCTTTATTTCTGCTCCAATCTTTATTATTCCTTTCTTCTGCTTGTTTCAGTCTTCATTTTTGGTTCTTTTTCTACCTCCTTTAGGAGTAAGGTTAGGTTGTTTGTTTGAGATTTTTCTTGCTTCTTGAGGAAGGCCTGTATTGCTATATACTTCCCTCTTAAGACTGCTTTTGTTTGGGATCACTGTGTTTTCACTTTGATTTGTTTCCATGCATTTTTTTTTTTATTTCTTCTTTAATTTCCTCTTTGGCCCATTCATTCTTTTTTTTTTTTTTTGACCCATTCATTCTTTAGTAGGATGTCCTTTAATCTCCATGTATTTGTGGTCCTTCCAAATGTCTTCTTGTGGTTGATTTCAGCATTGTGTCTGAAATTATGCATGGTATATGATTTCAAGCTTTTTGTACCAGGTGAGACCTGATTTATGACCCAATATGTGATCTGTTCTGGAGAATGTCCCATGTGCACTTGTTAAGAATGTGCATTCTACTGCTTTAGGATGAAGTGCTCTGAATATATCTGTTAAGTCCATCTGGTCCAGTGTGTCATTCAAAGCCATTGTTTCCCTGTTGATTTTCTGCTTAGATGATCTGTTTATTGATGCAAGTGGGATGCTAAAGTCCTCTACTATTTTTGTATTATTATCAATCAGTTTCTTTATGTTTGTTATTGTTTTCTATATGTAGGTGCTCCCAAGTTGAGGCCCTAAATATTTACAATTGTTAGATCTTCTTGTTGGATAGTCCCTTTTATTATTCTATAGTGTACTTCTTCATCTTTTGTTTCAGTGTTTGGCTTAAAATCTGCTAGCTTATCCTGGCTTTCTTTGGACATTCATTTGCACAATAAATTGTTCTCTATCCCCTCACTTTCAATCTGCAGGTATCTATAGGTCTAGAATGAATCTCTTCTATGCAGCATATATATGGGTCTTGTTTTGTTATCCATTCTGACACCTTATGTCTTTTCATTGGAATATTTAGTTCATTTACATTTAAAGTTAAATACTGATGGATATGTATTCAGTGCCATTTTATTACTTCTTTTGTTGTTGCTTCTGGAGATTTTCTCTGTTTCCTTCCAGTCTTTGCCACTTTTGGTCTTTCTTTCACATCAAAGTGTTCCCTTTAATATTTCTTGTAAGGCCAGTTTAGTGGTCATGAACTCTTTTAGTTTTTGTTTGTTCTCTCCTTCTATTCTGAATGATAGCCTTGCTGGATAATGTATTCTTGCCTGCAAGTTTTTTTGTTTTTGTTTTTGTTTTTTTCCCATTCAACAAATTGAATATATCATGCCACTTTCTTCTAGCTTCCCAAGTTTCTGCAGAGAGATCTGCAGCTAACCGTAAGGGTCTTCCCTTGTAAATTAGGGATTTCTTTTATCTTGTTGCTTTTAGGATTTTTTCTTTTTTTTAAGATTTTATTTATTTATTTGACAGAGAGAGACACAGCAAGAGAGGGAATACAAGCAGGGGGAGTGGGAGAGGGAGAAGCAGGCTTCCCACCGAACAGGGAGCCTGAGGCAGGGCTCGATCCCAGGACCTGGAATCATGACCTGAGCCAAAGGCAGACGCTTAACGACTGAGCCACTCAGGCGCCCCTAGGATTTTTTCTTTATCACTATATTTTGCAAATTCAGCTATGATATGTCTTGTTGTTGGCCTGCTTTTGTTGATTTTGATGGGAGTTCACTGTGCCTCCTGGATTTGAATGTCTGTTTCATTCCCCAGATTAGAGAAGTTTTCAGCTATTATTCCCTCAAATAAATCTTCTACCCCTTTTTCTCCCCCACCTTCTGTGACTCCTATGATAGAAACGTTATTACATTTGATGGAGTCACTCGGTACCCTAACTATTCTCATGTTCCATAATTATTCTCTCTCTCTTTTGTTCAGCTTTATTATTTTCTATTATTCTATCTTCTATATCTATTTTTCACTCCTCTGCTTCTTCCATCCTTGGTCATTACATCTGGTCGGTTTCAAATTTCAGTTATGGCTCTTTTCATTTCTGACTGTTTTTTAACTTTTATCTCTGCAGTAAAGGTTTCTCTAATGTCTTCTATGCTTTTCCTCAAGCTCAGTGAATATCCTTATAATTGTTGCTTTAAATTCTCCATTAAGCATATTACTTATATCTGTTTTGATTAGATATCTGGTCATGACTTTTTTTGTTGTTGTTGCTCTTCATTCTTTTGGGATGAGTTCCTCCATCTTGGCATTTTCTCTAAGTCTCTGTCTACTTCTCTGTGTTAGAAAAGCCCATTATGTTTCTTGCTCCCGAGAATAATGGCTTTATGAAAAAGAGTTCATATAGTGTCCAAGACCTGGTACTTCAGGGAATGGCTCTGGTGTGTGCTGTATGCACTCTACTGCTTTGTTTTGACTCCTCTCTCCCTTTAGGCCAGTGGTCTGCAGAGGCTCTCCTTGCCTGCTGTGGGCAGTGTTTGGAGCTTGGCCAGAGTGTGGTGGGTTTTATTTATTTTTATTTTTTAAAGATTTTACTTATTTATTTGACAGAGACAGAGAAAGAAACCCCAAGCATGGGGAGTGGCAGGCAGAGGGAGAGAGAGAAGCAGGCTCTCTGCCAAGCAAGGAGCCCAGTGTGGGGCTCAATCCCAGTACCATGGGATCATTACCTTAGCTGAAGGCAGGCAGTTAACCAACTGAGCCACCCAGGTGTCCTCAGAGTGTGGTGGATTTTAAATAGGGGTGCTTTCATCTGCTTATTAAAGAGAGCTGGTGCTACTTCCATTAGAACTGAAGCCTTGCAGAACTCTGGTCAGTAGACATGGTGTGTGCAGGGGTTTCTGCTGGTCTTTGGAGGAAGGGGCCCATCGTGCTTGTCCTTAAGCACACTTGCCTGAGAAAAGCAGTACCAACAAAGTTCAGAGGGCCAGGATTTGGTGTCAGCAGGTTAAGTAGTCTGTGTTGGTGCTGTGCTGTTTACTGAAGTTGGTTTATCCTGAGGGCACTGTGGAGAGGAGGAAAATGGGCACCAGCCAGCTCCTTTGTCCCCAGAGAGGGATCTCTGTGCTTGCTGATTTCAGGGAAGCACTCCCAGAAGAGCAAATGATGTCCCCTCTTGCATCCCAGGCATTTTCAGATCACCATTTTCACACTGTCTGTCTCCAGGTTGCTTACCTGCCAGGAGCAGCTCAGTGCACTTTGGGCTCTATCCCAGCCAAGCCTGCTGACTTTTAAAACTCCAAATTTTAGGGACGTGTGGTGGCAGGGTTCTTCACTGGTCTTCTGGGAGAGGGTCTCACCTCACTGGGACTGATACAGGTTTGACCAAGAAGGGCAGTCACACCAGAGTGCAGAAGCATGGGATTTGGAGCAAAGCAGGCTAAACAGCCAGTAACCAGGTTAGCTGCCCTCAGCAGGTGTCTCTGTACTTATGCTGAAGGGCAGAGGAGGGAAATGGTGTCCCCTGGCTCTTTTGTCTCTGGAAAGGCTTCTCTATGAATGCTACCTCTCATAGATGTACTCCAAAAAGACTGAACAGTCTCACCCATGTTCCTTAGGTGATCCTCAGATTGCACCATCTGCTCTGGAGCTGTTTACCTGCCTTATCTCCAGGAATAAGGCAGCACCCTCAAGGCTATATCCCAGCCAAGCCCACCAATCTTTAAAACTGCAGTCTTTGAGCACCTCCGGTTGCAAAAACTCACAAAAATCAGCCCCTTTCATTTTCCCAGACAGTGGCTTTGGGGAAATGCTCTCCTTGTGCATATCCCTGTGTGTTCCACTCTCTATCATCTTTCTCAGCAATCAGGGTTCCCTCCCCTCCACAGCACCAAGGATCCATTTGTCCCCCAAACCACATCTCTGTACTTCCTACCTTCCATAATGTGGTGCCTTCTCTCTTTCTAGTTGTGCAGTTTGTTCTGTCAGTCCTCAGGTCAATTTCTTGAGTAGTCAGAATGATTTGATAGTTATCTAGCAGTGTTTGAAGGATAAGACATGCTTAGGGTCCTTCTACTATGCCACCATCTTAGCTCCTTTGTGTGTATATATATATATATATATATATATATATATATATATATATATATATATATATAATTTTCCTTCTAGAAGTTTGGGATGTGTATTGTTCTTTTGCTAGTTCAATTAGATTTAAGGTTAGGTTACTACTTTGAAATTTTTCTCACTTTCTTGAGGTAGGTATGTATTGCTATAAACTCTCTTAGAACAGCTTTAACTGCATCCTAAAGATTTTGGACCACTGTGCTTTGTTTTCATTTGTCTCCATGTATTTTTTTATTTCATCTTTGATTTCTTGTTTGACCAATTCATTGTGTAGTAGTATGCTATTTAACCTCCATGTATTTATGTTCTTTTTTAGATTGTGTGTGTGTGTGTGCGTGTGCGTGTGTGTGTGTGTGTGTGTGTGTGTGTGGCTGATTTCTAGTTTCATACTGTTGTGGCTGGAAAAGATTCTTGATATGGCTTCAGTATTTTTGAATTTGTTGGAATTAGTTTTGTGGCCTATTATGTTATTTTTTCTGGACAATGTTTCATATGCACTTGAAAAAAATGCGTATTCTGCTGTTTTAGGAAGGAAGGTTCTGAATGTATCTGTTACATCCATCTGGTCCAGCATGTCATTCAAAACCAGTGTTTCTTTGTTGATTTTCCGTTTGGTTAATCTATGCATTGATGTAAGTGGGGTGTTAAGTTCCCCTACTTTTATTGTATTACTATCAATTATTTCCTTTATGTTTGTCAATAGCTGTTTTATGTATTTGGGTGTTCCCATCTTGAGTGCATAGATATTTACAATTGTGACAAATTCTTGTTGGTTTGTTCCCTCTGTGATTATATAGAATCCTTCTTTGTCTCTTGTTACGGGCTTATTTTTTCTGATTTGAATATTTCTTTCTTTTCACTTCCATTTGCATGATAGATGCTTTTCCATCCCTTCACTTTCAGTTTCCATGTGTCTTTAGGTCTGAAATGAGTCTCGTGTAGGCAGCATAAAGATGGGACTTGCTTTTTTAGTCATTCAGTCATCCTGTTTCTTTTGTTCAGTGTTAGTTCATTTACATTCAAAGTAATTATTGCTAGGTATGTACTTATTGCTATTTTCTTTCTCATTTCACAATAGTTTTTGTAGTTCTTCTCTTGCTCTCTTCTTTTGTCATTTGATGTCTTTCTTTAGTAGTATACTTAGATTCCTTTGTCTTTATTTTTTTGAATATCTATTATCAGTTTTGTTATTTGTGGTTGCCCTTAGGTTTATATATAACAATTTATGCATATAAGTCTGTATTAAATTAGTCACTTAAGTTTGAACCCATTCTAAAAGCACTAAATTTGTACTCCCTTTTCCTGACATATTTTAGCTCTATGGTGTTAAACTTCACATCTTTTATTTGACAAATCCCTTGATTGATTTTTATAGGTATACTTGATTTTACTGCTTTTTCAATTTCTACTTTTCTTTGCCCTGCTAATGGTCTTTCCTTTCCACACAAAGAATTCCCTTTAGCCCTTCTTATAAAGTTGGTTTAGTGGGTATAAATTCTTTTAATTTTGTTTGAGAAACACTTTATCTCTCTTTTTATTCTGAATGATAACCTTGCTGGATAGAGTCTTCTTGGTTGCAGGTTTTTTTTCCTTGCAGCACTTTGAATGTGTGATGCCACTCTATTCTGGCCTCCAAATTTCTGCTGAAAAATCAGCTAATAACCTTCTGGGGTTTCCCTTGTGTGCAAATATTTTATTTTCTCTTGCTGTTTTTAAAATTCTCTCTTTATCACTACTTTTTGTCATTTTAATTACTATGTGTCTTGGTGTGGATGTCCTTGGGTTGA
This sequence comes from Eumetopias jubatus, assembly GCF_037043125.1. Lineage (NCBI taxonomy): Eukaryota > Metazoa > Chordata > Mammalia > Carnivora > Otariidae > Eumetopias > Eumetopias jubatus. The sequence goes on along the minus strand of NW_028274817.1, from coordinate 22,098,408 downwards.
TTTTCTGGACCTCCTGTGCCTCCTGGATCTGGATTTTTATTTCCTTTCCCAGATTAGGGAAATTTTGAGTTATTATTTCTTGATTTTTTTTGCCCCCTTTTCTCTCTCTTCTTCTGGAATCCCTATTATGTGATTGTTATTAAATTTGGTGGTGTTACTGAGTTCCCTTAATCTATTCTCATTTTTTATTATTCCTTTTTCTTTCTCCTGTTCAGCTTGATTGCTTTCCATTACTCTGTCTTCCCAGTCAGTGATCCATTCTTCTGCTTCCTCTAGTCTACTCTAGTGTATTTTTAATATCAGTTATTGAGTTCTTCATCACTAATTGGTTCTTTTTTTATTCCTATCTCTTTATTAAGGGTCTCACTGAGATCCTCCACTCTTTTCTCAAGTCTAGTGAGTATGTTTATGACCATTACTTTAAATTCACTAACAGGCATGTTACTTATCTCCATTTCACTTAGCTGTCTTGATGTGATTTTATCCTGTTCTTTCATTTGAGACATATACCTTTGTTTCCTCATTCTAACGCTCTGTGTCTATTTCTGTGTGTTAGGAAATTCAGCTACATCTCCTGCTCTTGAAAGTAGCGGCCTAATGAAGAAGAGCTCCTATTTTGCCCTGTAGTGCAATGTCCCCTCTTCACCAGAACCTGGTGCTTCATGGGTGTCTCTTATGTGTGTTGTTTGTGCCTTACTGTTGGCTGAACCAGGTTTGCCTTCAGTTCAGTCATCTGCAATGGCTCTCTTTGCCTGTTGTGGGCAGGGTTTGGTCCCTGTGATGTTAATGCACCAATCTGGGGCTACCTTGGGATTAAGTTGGGTCTGACCAAGCATTTGTCAGAGTGGCGGTCACAGAGAACTGCATCATGCTCTCCCTGCGTTGTCTCCTGAGAGGCTTTTGTTGGTGGGCAGGCAGTTCTACAGTCCAATCATATGTCTGCCCCCAGCCCAATACTAGGGTCACAGTGGAGCTAATATGTGTGGTTATCTTCCCCTCTCTCCAAATCAGGAGTAACTTTTGAGTTGTGCTGGCCACCCTCAGGCTGTTTCAAAAGTCATGCTTGTGGCACAACTTTGAATGGACTCCTCTGGAAAACATGTTAGATGGGTGGGTCTGCAGGCGAATGTGGGGCAAGGCTCATGGTATTAGCAAGGTTTCCACTGCTCTGTTGTGGGACTGGACCTGGAGCTGCTTTGGAGAACACCTGCCAAGGCCAGGTTGGAGGTGACAAGTCTACAGGAGAGTGCAGGGGTAAGCATAGTGTTAGTAAGATAGGTGGAGAGTGTTTGCACTAGTTCCCACAGGAGTCTGTATCTAAGCTGTGGGGTAGGAAGGAAAATGGCACCCACCAGCTCTTTAAAAAAAAAGATTTTATTTATTTATTTGAGAGAGAGAGAGAGAATGAGCGGGGGGCGGTACAGAGGGAGAAGGAGAAGCAGACACCATGCTGAGCAGGGACCCTGATGTGGGACTCAATCCCAGGACCCTGGAGATCATGACTTGGGCTGAAGGCAGACACTTAAATGACTGAGCCACCCAGGCATCCCCCACCAGCTGTTTTGTTCTTGGAGAAGTCTCCTAAAGATCCCTGCCCCTCCAGCACATGTTTTGAGACTGATAAATAAATCTTCCCATATACTCCAGGCATTTTTCAAACTGCTCCTTCTATGCAGTTTTCTCAGCAAGGTTGTTCATTATACTATCTCTTTAAGGGCAGTGACTCAGTTTCTTATTTCCTTCTGCCTCTCCCAGAACTGAGCTGCTGATTTTTAAAGATCGAGATGTTAAACCCCACTGACTGTAGGAACTCATGAAGTTAAGCTGCATTGGTTTACAAAGCCAAATGTTATGGGGATATATCTTCCAATTGTGGGTCCCTGACGCCTGGGGTGGGATCTGCTCCTCTCCCTTCTCCATGACTGTGATATTCCTCTCTCCAGTGGATAGTATCACAGGTCAGTTTGGTTCCTGACCTCATCTCTGCCCTTCCTATCACTTTCATTGTGGTCTATTCTCTATAATTAGTTGTGGGGAGTCTGTTCTGCCAGTCTTACAGAATTATAGAGAATTTTAATGATTTACAATAAAACATCTATTAACCACAATTGTTCATATAATAGAATATTCTGGCTATTCAATTTTTCTTGGGAAAAGAATCTTAAGTTCAAAACATTTTCTTAAGAACAAATTATAATATATTTGTTGTTGCATTTGTGATATTATACAGTTAACATATTTTGATATTTTTTGATCATTGGAAGTCATACAGTTTCTTTGTCTCAATATTCTAAATGCCTGCACTTATTAGAAGGCCTGTAGGTTGAGATAGAGTAAGAAGTTGAACTGATGTATTGAGATCCTCAGACCTCTCATGAGCTTTTGAATGTCTACTTTGAAAAAAATATTTACATCTAACTTATGCATTTATTATGAAGTTTAATTAAGAAAGGTATGCAAAAATATATAAAATTTTATTCAAATGTAAGGCATATGTTCAGTCAATAACAATTACTAAACACTTAAGTGTGCCAGATGCTATGCTAGTTCTTTGTGTATTATGTATTTCCATACATAATTGTGTATTATGTATGAGTAATTGTATATCAATTATGTAATATTTGCCTTTTAGGAAAAAAAATATTTGCCTTTTAGGCAGAGATAAAACATAGAATAACAATTATAATAAAGAATTGGAGTTCATTTGGCCATGGTTGCTTAAGGTTTTACTGCACTTTTAGATGTTAGTAATGTTAGTTCTAAAGCTTTAGATCTTGAGGAGTCTTTAAAATCTCTCCTGGTGAAGTGTATCATCACAACTTGTGACTTTCTCAGACTTTGCCTCTGTGTTCTTTAAATTCTTGCAAGTTATAAACACACAAGAACACATGTGCACATAATTATAAGTAACTTCAATTATTTTCTAATGTGAAATACTGTGTCACAGGTGTGGACTGTGTTTTTACAATAATATATATTTACTAGATCATTCAATCTCTAATCTATAAATTGACTTTCTTAAGTAACAATATGCAATTATTATACCTTCTAAGATCAGCTACTTTTCTTTTACCAATGAAAAGGGAGAGGCCATAAGGATTGTAATCAATGAATGAATGAATGATTAAATGTAGCTTGAGTTCATTTACCTCCGTTTCCTGAACTATGTCTACTTATTTGGTAGAGCATAAAACATTAGTGAATTACTTTTGTCTTTATTAGGCAATAAGAGGGCTTGTATATTTTATGCAGAGGACTGTAATAGATGGTAAAATGATTGGATTCTTCACATCCTTATCACAAATGTCTCCCTGTATGATAACACTTCACAGCCCCTCTTATCAAGGGGTTGAGTCCATCTTGAATGCTCATATTCAGGATCTGGGTTTTGTCATATGACTTAATATGGTTAATAGGACATTAGCAGACATGACACAAACCAAGTTTGAAAACAATGAATTGTGGATCACTACATCAAAAACTAATGATGTATTGTATGGTGACTAACATAAAATAATAAAATTAAATTAAATTTTCAAAAAAAGAAAACTGCTGGGGCAATGTTGCATGTCCTCTCTTACTGCTCTTGGGAACACTGTAACTATCACCATGTGAAAGAACCTGGGCTAACCTGCTTAATAATGGACAACACATAGCCCAGTTTCTTCTCTCACACCTGGTGACAGGCAGCCATCTGCTAGACACGTGAATGAGAATATCAACCTCTAACTGCAAATACATAAGGGAGCAGAGTTGACACAACAGAATAAGAACATCTCAGCTGTACCCAGACAAAATAAACTACCCACATAATCATGAACAAATGTATTTCTCCTTCAAACTACTGTTAGGTTGTTTGTTCAAAATTGAATTCATGAAAGTCTACATGCCTATGTCAATAGTTCTTGAATTTTCATGGGCTACCTGAGGAGTTGGTTAAAATGCAGATTCTGATTCAGTAGATCTGGATTGGGGCCCAAGGTTCTGCATTTTTAATGAGTTCCAGAAGATGATGATAATATTGGTCCACTGAACACATTTTCATTAACAAGGTTCTCTGTGATAGAAGATATAAAATAGTTAATAAAAATGTGAGTTCCTCTTGCCAATGATTTCATGGCTGATCCAATAAAATAAACCCATTTTAAATTTAAATAAATATATATTATCTTCCCATCTAATGTAACAGATAATAACCTTTGCCTTGTGAAAATTCATGCAACATACACACACACACATACACACACACATGCATTCCCTTTTTCATTACCTGAATGCAGTAAACATACAGAAAACCTTCAGAGTAGAAGGCCAGGAAACCATAGTACCATGCAAATAAAGTGGTAAGTAATAATTAACTAACAGTAGAAATATTTCAAGAAGTAAATTTGCTTTGTAATAAATTTTATTTAAAATTTTATTTAAATATCTGAACTGTTAGAGTTCTTTCTCTCATTGAACGTGCAAAGTATTGCTTGGTTTGGGGGTATATACAGTCACATTTCCATTTTTTCATTTATCGCAAATTAATAAATTGCTGTATCTATGAAGTCTTAAATAGATTTTCCCTAAAAATGTCTCAGAAAAATGTTAATACTGACACACAAATTCAGCCATTTTCATACTATAAGCATCACAGAAAAAGTTGAATTAGATGATGATTAAGATGATTTACAATTGTGAGAGTCCATGAATTTTCTAAAGAGGAACTTGTTTAACTACAATAAATAATGTGTGATGTTTAGAAATTAATGCTAGTCGTATTCATTAAGAATATTTTCAGGGGTGCCTGGGTGGCTCAGTCAGTTAAGTGTCTGACTCTTGATTTTGTCTCTGGTCATAATCTGAGAGTCATGAGATCAAACCCTGCATCAGGCTCTGTGCTGGGGGTGGAGCCTGCTTAAAATTATCTCTCTCTTCCTCTCTCTCTGCCCTTCCCCTGGTACACATGTGCTCTCTTTCTAAAAAAAGAAATGAAGAATTTTTAAAAATTTAACAAATAAGAAGACAGTTATTAAGCTGAAGAATATTTTACTCACTTTGATTTTACTTCACAAATATTTACTGAGAATTATTTTAAAATAGTTTAAAAGTATGATAATTTACTTATGAACAAATAGACACACGTTTTATTTATGTAGAGATTTCATCCCTACACCCCTACAACCACCACTACACACATATACACACACAAACACACTCATATAATAAAGGAGAAATTTTAGAGATGACTGCAAAATTTTTTAACAGCTTTATTGAGATATGATTCATATGCTATATAATATACCCATTAAAACTGTATAACTCAGTTGTTTCATATATACATTATTAATATTTTTATTTATGGAAGAATATATGTAAAATAAAATTTGCCATTTTAGCCATTTTAAGTATACAATTCAATAGCGCTATTTACATTGAAAATGTAGTGCTACCATCACCACTAGGTATTTCAAAAAATGTTTATCCCTCCAAACAGAAAATATGTAACAACTAAGCAATAACTCCCTATTTTGCTTTACCCTCAAGTCCTCAGGAACTTTTAATCTACTTTTTATCTGTATGAATATGTTTATTTTAAATATTCCATATAAGTGGATTCATAAAATATTTGTTCTTTTTGTCTGGCTAATTCCACTTAACATAATGTTTCCAAAGTTTATCCATGTTGTGACATATGTCAGAACTTCATTCTTTTTATGGCTAAATAATATTCCATTATATGTATTTAACACATATTTTTACCCATACATCTATTGATAGGCACAGGTTATTTCCAACTTTTGGCTATTATGAATAATGTTACAATGAACATTGATGTACAAGTATCTCTGATGCCTTGTTCAGTACTTTTGGATATATACCTAGGAGTATTACAGAGTCTTATAGTAATTCTATGAATAGCTGTTTGGGGAACAGCCAAACTGTTTTCTATAGCTGCTGTACCATCTTATATTCTTCCTAGCAGTATATAGGGGCTCCAAATTTTCCACATTCTCACCAACACTCATTTTTTTTCATGAGTGGTAAAAACATCTAACATGAAATCTACCTTATTAAGAGATTTTTTAAGTGTACACTACAGTATTACTAACTATGGATGCATTGGTTTGCCACATCTCTCTGAAACTTTTTCATCCTCATGACTGAAACTCTACATCCATTGAACAGGAAACCCCCATATATCTCCCACCCCAATCCTTGGAAACCACCATTCTACTTTCTGCTCTTATGAGTTTGAACAATTTATATACTTCATTTAATTGCAATCCTGAAGTATTTGTCTTTCTATGTCTGGCTTATTTCACTTAACATAATGTCCTCAATGTTCATACATGTTATAGTATATAATAGGATTTCCTTCTTTTTTAATCCCATATAATATGAATTGGATACATAAACAGATATAGGTTTGGTAGATAAATGGATAGATGATAGATAGATAGATAGATAGATAGATAGATAGATAGATAAGCTATGCATTGATAAACATTTAGATTGTTTCCATCTCTTGACTACTGAGAATAATGCTGCAATAACCATGGGAGTGCAAATATCTCTTTGAGATCCTGTTTTCAATTATTTGATTAAATACCCAAAAGTGTGATTGCTAGATCATATGGTAGCTGCATTTTTCATTTTTTAGGAACCTCCATACTATTTCCATAAGACTGATACCATGTTATATTCTCACCACCAATGCAGTGCACAAGGGTTCAAATTTTTCCACATCTCTTATTCGTATTGAGAATTCCTTACGCACAATGAATTTTACTGCTTTGCTGATTTGAAGATTTTCTCTTTGTCTTTAACATTTTGATCATAATGTGTTGGTGTGCATCTCTTTGGGTTTTTCCTACTTTTAGTTTATGTTTCATCTTGAATTTACAGATTCAGATCTTTCATAAAATTGTTAGGTTTTCAGCCATTGTTCTCCAAATTTTCATTCTGCATCTTTATATTTTTTTTCTCCTGGGATTCCCATGATGTGTATATTGGCCATCGACTTAACATTTATGTTGGTGTATTGTAGTTTCTGTTAAATCTTCTTCATTCACTTTACTTGCTTTGCTTTATTTCATTTATTATACTTATATTTTGTTTACTTATCTTCATTTTTTACTCTTTCTGCTCCTCAAACTCAATAATTCCAACTGACCTGTCTTTAATTTTGTTGATTTTCCTTCTGCCTGCTCAAATATGCTGTTGAATCCCTGTTATTGAATTAATATCACTTATTGTAATTCTCATCTCCAGAATTTGTTTGATCCCTTTTAATGAATTCTATCTCTTTATTGATATTCTCATTTTGTTCATACACCAATTTGTTTAGTTTTTTGGTCATGTTTTTCTTTAGATTTTGAACATATTTAAGACAAATTGTATTAGAATATTTTTTCTAGTTACTCTGATGTCTGAGCCTCCCCAGGGATGAATTTTGTCAATTTATTCTGTTCCTTTGAATAGGCCATATTTTCCTGTTTTTTTATATGCCACATTTTTTTGGTCAAAAACTGGACATTTGAACATTTTACTGTTCCAACTCTGAAAATCATATTTTCTTCCTTCTCCAGGATTTATTTTTGTTGCTGTTGTTGCAGGTTGTAGTAGTCTATTTGTTTAGGTACTTTTCCAAACTTTTTTTTTTTGCAAAGACTGTTCCTTGTCATGTGTGGTGACTAAAGTCTCTATTCATTTAACTCACATTCAACTAATGCATTATTGACAGATATTCCCTTGAATGCTAATATCTAAAAAGAAAGAAGAAAGAAAGAAGGAAAGAAAGGAAACAACAAACAAAAACTGAAAATGAAAACAAGCACCTCTCTCAGTGTTTTCAGATTAGCTCTGGCTGGAGGATTCCTTCAGCACTTAGCCAGCCTTACACCAAGTATAGGGATCAGTCAGAGGTAAGAGCTTAGGGGTCTATTCTACTTTTTTTTGAGTATACATATTGCTCTTGGCAATATGTGGCTTTTGAAGTTCTCACATATCCACAAGCGGTTTTCATTTTTATAATTTCTCAAAGAATCTCAGCTTCTACTCTGAGCCTTTTGTATACCTATTGTATGTCTTGACCAGTTATCTTTTGCCTTACACATTTTTAGTTTGTGAATTGCAGCATTTTTTAGAAAATGTTTGCCACTTTTCCAGTCTGTGTTCCAAACTAGGGAAAGCAGAAATGAACGCCTCATATCTACCCTTCATCAAGCCCCTGGACATGTTAGAATAGTCATATACAACAATTTGCAAATAAGATCTGCTCTGCTCCCTCAGAAACCAGGGACAACGGTCCCCTAGTGGGACAAAGGATGGTACTGCTTTGAAACTTCCACTGCTTTAAAACTTCCAAAGCACAAGCGTAGGGGGTGGGGTGATGGCAAGTAAAAATATCACAAAACTTTCCTGCCATTTTCAAGTTGCTTTTTTTTAAATTCAGTGTTTATTTGACAGCTATAAACCTTTGATTATTTTTCAACATAGTAACAATGTTGGTTCTCACAGTTCCTGCTATTTTGTTTTTGTTTCTATGAGGGAATGAAAGTTAGGGCCTGCCCCTTCTGCCATTGTGCTAATGTTATTTTTCTGCATGATTTTAATTTGGGCTTCAAGTATCCACACTTAGATAAGACATATCCACCTAAAGCAAAAATATTTCTATCCAAGTTCAAAAATCCAGAAATAGCAAAATTAAAACCACTAAATCAATAAATAGTATTTAGTAAAACTTTATTGTGCATATAAGAACAATTTGTGAACTGGGAGTTTTCAAAATCAATAATTGATATGAAAGGGCCCGAAGTTATAGGCCTGAAGTTGCAGTTATTAAAATGTGGTTTCCAGATGGCAGGAGAATGGTTAAAAGTGATTACCTCATACCATTTTTAGAAAGATGACTTAAGTTTACTTTATGATTATCAAAGGCATTTACAAGAAATAACCAATGTTAACTTTTGCTTATGTTTTTAAAATAAGCTAGATTTAGTTTTGCTTACATGACTTAAATGGCTTTGTATGGTTATGGAATTCTCAGTTCCAGTCTCCATTTTGTATTTAATTTCAACAAACTAAAAAAATAAATATTTCACTTCTGTTTGAGATGGGTGTGTATCAGCATGCATTTTTGTGGGCATAATTTTATTTATTTATTATTTTATCAAACAACTTGCTCAAATTTGAAAATGATAAATATTTCTTGTTTCTATGTTATAATTTCTGATAATTGTTTATGAAGAGTGTTGGGAAGTTTATAAACTACAAACAACTATCTCACCTAGGAACATTTCTGAGAAAAAAGGCACTTTGTCTAAATTCAGAAAAAAAATCCATTAATTGACTAGTATATGTCAGGCACTATCCAAGATCTTTCACAGACTTTATCACACTTTACCTTCACAACAATTTACAGTTTTCAGAAATTTGTAATCAAAGAAGTTATGAGACTTTTTCAGTTTGTTTACAGATGTTAAATTGGAAAATCACATCTAACCACTTTTATAATTTCAGTCTTAATTTTCATTTTATAGTTCAACAGTTGACTGTTATTTTCTTAGCTGTTTTCTAAATAAGATTTAATATGAAATTTGAAAACATTATGAAATTATGAAAGCATGTAGAGAAATGTGAAAATGAGGACATCAGTTTAAACAGAGTCCACTGGTCATTATCATGTATACAGAATTTATACACCATATCTTGTTAATCACACTCACTTTTTGTTGCATTTCTGTGGCTACTTCTGTCAATATTTATAATAGGCTACTTAAAAGAACAATAGTAAAAAAGAATAAGCCTAAGATTTCAAGATTTTATAACTTGTAATACACATATATACAATTTATCAGTTGCAGACTCTAAACTGATAGGCTACTATTATTTAACTGCTTTTTGCCAGCAACAAAATCATAGTAGTTTCTGCCCCTACTAATGGAAAGCCATTTAGTCATATTTTGTAAGGCAGCCTATGCTTAAATGGCAGCAAAGAAGAAAAATGCACATGCACATTGGGGAAAGAATAATATGATAATAGAAATAGGTAATACATTTGCCAACATTCCTGCCATTTTTGCCCCCTTAAACTTTGCTAATCTAGTATGGCAGTCTTCTGTGTTAAGCTTAGACCTCACATCAGGATCCCTCTCAACATAGGTCGGTAGACAGCCACTATTCATCAGTCAGAGTTGGTACATGAATTCAAGCTTCTCAGTTATCTCTTGTATGGGATTATCATTTCTAGTTCTATAATATGAATATCTATTGCTTTATAGACCAACAAAGTTCAGTGTAAAATGTATTCTATTTCTACTTAACATTTTGTCATAAAAATTGGAATTCTTTATACACAGGGAAGAAAAAGAAACAAACCAAAATTACACACACACACACACACATACACATGTCATTAACAACTTTTGGAACAAAGGTATAGAGCTTCTAGTTCATTGGCAAAATGTTGTCTGGTAATACTCTCCTGCCAATAGAGTAGGACCCATGTTTCCTTTCTTTGCATTTAAATATTTTTTTCCAGGATGTCCTGCTGTCTTTGCTCACACTGTCCAGCAAGAAATTCTTCATCTTATTAAACCTGAGCCACTCTCTTAATGTTGCAAGTTTATCATTCAAAAAGTCACTACTAGTTGGAATTGTGTTAACATGAATAAGATTGAGTTATTGTTAGCTTTTAGAAGAACATACATGTTTAGAAGTCTAGTATAACTTTATTTTTTATCAGAGTTTTGTTCTAGGAACTAAAAACTAAAGATCAATACATTTGATCAGCATGAAATGCTATTTTTAGTCAGGAAACCCTTCAAACGATTTGACCTCTTTCATTTCTCTTTGTTCTAGTCCACCATGATGCTGTTTAAGCCCAGGAGTGAGCTATTTACCTTCTGTGTCATGGCTAGGGGCCCAAGATAACATTCATAGATAAAGAACACACACTACTCCAGTGTGACCATGACTGGTACTAAAATCTTGTCAAGGATACTTTGAAGCATAACCAAAAGCAATGTAGTTCTGTGTCAATTAACAAGAAACAAAAAGATTAGATGACACTATAAAGATAAGTTCAGAGAGTAAAGTCACATCTACACATGGAAACTCCCATGGTAGTAAACATTTTACCTTATTTGTTAATAATGATATAGACTGTGGATATTTGTCCACTCTGATTATATTTACCTAAGTGTCTATGCCCCTTTTTTGCTCAAGTCAGTATGATACCTGTAAAGCTAAAACATTCAATTGTTCAATCCCCTTCTTTATCCCAACACCAGTCAAATGGGCTGCCTTTATATTCCTTTTAAATTGTGTGACAGTTTTGCAATAGCAGTCCACAGGGCTTGTGACCAAGAGTCTGCCCAGGCTTTGGCCTCTCATGGGGATCCTGCAAGAAAAACCCAATAACATACTAAACTGTCTTCTCACTATTTGGCACATTTCTATCTGGCTGACAAGGCCGTTTGCACTGTATTCTGCCATCATCCTTCAAAATGCTCTCTGTTGGCCACACATTGACAAAACTTTGACAGCTTTCAGCCAGAATGCACAGCTCCTGAATAGCATCAAGGTCAGTGGTTGTCCTTCCATGTTGATGACTTTTTCTTAGGTAGCTTAGAACCTGTTCAGAAAGTTAAGACTCAGCCAGGCTGCTATTTGGATTCTTTGCCCCATTCACACTCCCTTGTGCCTTTATATAGCATCTTAGAGAAAAATATTGAGATTCAGCTCCAGTGCTTAGTATTCTTACTATTCATTTAAACAGAAATGTCAAAAACCTGCATCAACTTTGACGTGCCCTGTGTGTCACTCAAGCAACCCACTCCGTTTCTTGCTGACTCAGAAATACTCAGAATCCTGAATTTTATATTTACTGTCCCCTTGATTTCTTTACACATTTATCAAAATTTTCCTTAAAAACACCCTTTGATTTTTCATGTTTTTGAAACAAAATATATTGTATGAATTTTTCTGTAACGTCTTAAGCATTATTTCTTTTTTGTTTAATATTAGGTTGGTGAGATCATTCATGTTAATGTGTAGCTGTGGTCTACTACATTAATATGCCATAACTTATTTTACCTTTTTCTGTTGACAGGCTTTGATTTAGTTCCAGTTTATTTTTTTCTGCAAACAAACAAACAACAACAACAACAAAAACCGATGCTCTTATAAATGTTCTTAGACATATCTCCTGGTAGACAAGGGTAAGACCTTACCTAGGATATATACCTAGGAGCAGAATGGCAGCATCTGATGCTTTATACATATTCAATATTGTTATGTAATGCTAAATTGTTTTCTAAAGATTTGTACCAATTTATACTTCCACTGCATTGTATAAATGTACATATTTAGTCCATATTCTCACCAATCTTGATAATGATGGTTTTAACATTTTTGCCACCTTGATGGATATAAAATGGCATCCCCTTTTGGTTTTATTTTTCATATCCAACTTACTATTTAGACAGAACATCTTTTTAGACATGTATTTGCCATTCAGTTTTCCTCTCTTATGAAGTGTCTGCTTAAATCTCTTGTCCAATTTTTCATAAGGTTGGTTGTTCTTTTCATACAAATTTATGGGTACTCAATATATTCTAGATATATGCCCTTTTTTGGTGATATGTGTTACAAACATCATTCCTCTCCCAATTTCAGTTTTGTCTTCTCATTCTCTTATTGGTTACTTTTATGAACATAAGATCATAATTTTAACTTAGTTTGATTCAACATCTTTTTTTAGGTTATTGTTTCCTGTTCTTAAAAATATCTTTCCCTACCCAAGATTGTGCAGATATTCTTTTGCATTATCTTCTAAAAGCCTTATTTTTTGCCTTTCACAACTTTGTCTACACACCACCTGGGATAGATTATCATGAATGGTGTACGTAGAGACCAAATTTTATTTATTTTTCATGTTGATATGCAACTGAATCATAATTATTTATTGAAGGTGTATCTTTCTCCATTGATCTACAGTGACACCTTTATCTATTTATCATCTATCTATCAAGTATCTAGCATCTACCTACCACCATCATCTATCTATCTATATCTATTATATATACAGTTTAATTCTAACATGCCTATTCTATTTCATTGGTCTATTTGTCTATCCTTGCATCAAATTCACACCACCTTAATAACTGTATCTTATAATACGTCTGCATACTTAGTAAAAGAAGTCTTTTGACCATACTCTTCCAGAATATTTTAGCTATTCTTGGCCCTTGTTATTTTCACATAAATTTTGTATCAGTTAGTCAATGTCTAAAGTACTTTTTCTGAGTTACTGTTAAGAGTTCTTATGTGATGAATACAAGTTATTTGCCAGTTAATTTTTTTTAAATATATTCTCCAGCTTAAAGTTTGTCTATTTTCTCTATGGTGCCTTTTGATGAAAAGAAGTTATTAATTTTAATATGATAAAATCATACTAAAATGATTTACTTTTTTAATTTTTAGAATTTATGAGTTTTTCATCTTCTATTTCCTCTTCTCTGAGTTCATAAAGTTATTCTTCTGTGTGTTTTTCTAAAAGATAATAGTTTGGTTTTTCACATTTAAATCTTTTATCTACCTAAAATCAAATTTTAAATGCATGGTGTAAAATACATGCTCAAATTAATTTTTTAAAGCATATGGTCAAGCAATTGTCATATTAACATTATAGAAAAATCTAATCTTTCCATTTTATTATACATCAAAGTTTCATTTATATATGGTTCTATTCCTGGGTCCCCTATTCTTTTCAGTTTATCAGTCTGTCTATCTTTTCAACATGACCTTATACTAACTTGATATAGTTTAAAAAAATGTTTGATACCTGGCTAGGCAAATCTTTCTACTATGTTTTTCTTCTTTATGTGTTCTGGCCATTTTTGGACATCTACACTTGAGTATAAATTTCAAAATCAGATTATCAAGTTACACCAAAAAAAACCTTACTAATATTTTTTATTGGAATTGAACTGAATCTAGGAGTTTTTAAAATCTAGTTTCTATATCCTAAAATAGTTGACTCTGCACTCTAGGGAAACATATATCTCACCAGTGTTAGTTTGCTAGGGCAGTCACTACAAAATACCACAGACTGGGTGGCTAAAATAAGAGAAATTTATTTTCTCACAGTTCTGGAGCCTGGAAATCTTAGATCAAGGTGCCATCAGTTGCTTTCTGGTGAGACCTCTCTTTCTGGCTTGCAGACAACCACATTCCTGTTGTATACTCATATGGCCTTTCTTCTATGTGCATGCATAGAGAGAAAGAGAGACATCTCTGGGGTCTTTTGCTCTTCTCATAAAAACTCCAGTCCAGTGGAATTAGGGCCACAACATTATGACCTCATTTAACCTTAATTATTTCTTTAAAGTCCCTATCTTCAGATACACTCATACTAGTAGGGTTTCAACATGTAAATTTTGGGGGAACACAATTCAGTCTATAACATCAACACTATCTAAATATTCTTTAATCTCTTTTAATAATGTTTTGTAATTTCTTCATAAAGGTAAATTTTCTGTTAAGTACAATTTACATTTTAATGTAATTGCAAATACCTTTTTATTTTATTTTTTAAATTTTATTATGTTATGTTAGTCACCATACAATACATCATTAACTTTTGATGTGGTGATCCACGATCCATTGTTTTGTTTTTGTTTTTTTTTGTAATGCAACTTCATCACTTTATTCAAATCTTCAAGCTGGTCTTTATTCTACATTTTTAGTATAAAAAATCCACAAGTTAAGTGCACAACAGTGTAGAGAGAGACATACAATGCTGAACTTCCATAACAGTCAATGGTACTGTCAAACATCACATGGACAGAACACAAAATTTAGATGAACTGAAATTATAAAATAAAATCCAATTTCAGAAAACAAAAATCAAAATATTAAGGATTTCTGAAATATTCTTAACCCTAATGAGATTTCAATGGACTCAAGTCATTTTGTAGTGAGGGATTCATAACATGACCCCATTAACCCAGCTGAGGAATTCTCAGGAGCCATGAGGGCCTCCATCAGATACTCTGACAATGAATGGTAACCAATTTTTGGATGGGAAAACTTCCCCTAATTTGGCTCTGACGTCATCAGGCTTTTGAAATGCATCCTCCTCCTTGCCCCCACATTTTAAACAAACCTGTTTACAGTACAGTTTGCATTGATACCCTTTGTTCAAATAGAGCTTTGTTTTTCTGGCACCGAAGCAAATTGGGGTTTGGTTCATGGATGAAGAAACAACCTATGAGGAGGGTCCAAAAGGCACCCTCCACTTTTGCCTGAGGAGATGCAAAAGCAGAAGTAGCGGGGCCTGGGCTTGGTGCACAGAGGGTGTTTCAGAGGATCCTTGTGGAAGACTAGTTAAAAGATAGCAAGTGGGGACAAATGCAAGGAGAGAAGGAAGTTAGTCTGACTGGCTTTCTGTCCTGCACCACTGATTCAATGGAGATTGGTGGGAAGGAACTGGAAGAGACTAGAGGTGAGGGTGGGACATGGGGCAAAGGATGGAAAGGATGGAAAGGCAGACAACAAATGTGTTTCATTTATAACAAGTAATAGAAAAGACTTAAAGGAGATTAAAGACCAATCAGAATAATTTGGCAACTTTAATTCTTAGGAAGATTAAAGTTCTCTCCAAACCTAATTTAATGTTTTATTAACTAAGAGCAAAGACCAGTATGGTACAATATTACTCCAGAGGAATTAAAGGAAGATCCTTAGGGCTGCTTTACCCACATTCATTTTATGAATGGATACCTCCCCTACCTCAAAATGCTTTAAGGAGGTACTGCTACCATTACATGGTTCCTTATTAAGTTTGAAAAGTGACTGAAAGTTTGGGCACCAGAAAGACACCCCAACAACATGTGTCTGAACTGCAACTTCAGGTTAATATGACTAAAGCAGTTACATTGTGAGAAGTGCTGAATGTATGTGATGTCTTTCCCGGCACAGAGGTGGCCTTGGTTCTTCACCAGATGGTGTAGCCACCATCTGAGCCACCCATGAAGTTTCCCTTCTGTTGAGTTACGAGGACATTGGCTCCCTGCATGACTACAAACTAAGCAGCATTGGGAGGGCATCCAGGGGGTGGAGGAGGAATGTTGCCAGCAGTAGCCCCAGCTCCAAATCTGGCACCTGCATCATACCCTCTTTCCACCAGCACTGCTGAACCAGGTGGATAGATGGGACCAACTGGATAATAAGCCATAGGGATTGTGGAACCTAACGGTCCAACAGCCACAGATTGGGCCATGGGAAGATACAGTGAGGTGCCAGGAAATGCAGCTGACATGATGGGGACTGTGGCAGCCCTTGGGTGCACAAAGCTCTGACGATAAAGCTCTGAGTAGGCAGATGGAGCATAAGTATAGGGTGGAGCCTGAAGAAGATGCAAGGTCTGAGGGTACACTGGGTTCTCAGGAGGCTGCACAGGGCAGGTTGGCTGTGTTGGATATTGACCTTTGCTGTTCATGGTGGCTGCTGGTCCGGTTCTGCTCAGTGTCCAATCCACTGTTATTGTATAACACCCATTCCTCCATGCAGTACATGCCCTCCTTAATACCCATCACCGAGCTAATCCATGCCCCCACCCCCCTCCCCTCTAAAACCCTGTTTGTTTCTCAGAGTCCATAGTCTCTCATGGTTCATCTCTCCCTCCGATTTCCCTCCCTTCATTTTTCTCTTCCTTCTCCTAATGTCCTCCATTCTATTCCTTATGTTCCACAATTAAGTGAAACCATGTGACAATTGACTTTCTCTGCTTGACTTATTTCATTAGCATAATCTCCTCCGGTCCCATCCATGTTGATGTAAAAGTTGGGTATTCGTCCTTTCTGATGGCTGAGTAATATTCCATTGCATATATGGACCACATCTTCTTTATCTGTTCAACTGTTGAAGGGCATCTCAGCTCTTTCCACAGTTTGGCTATTGTGGCATTGCTGCTATGAACATTGGGGTGCATAGGGCCCTTCTTTTCACTACACCTGTGCCTTTGGGGTAAGTACCCAGTAGTGCAATTGCTGGGCCAGAGGGTAACTCTATTTTTAATTTTTTGAGGAACCTCCAAACTGTTTTCAAAAGTGGCTGTACCAACTTACATTCTTACACAACAGTGTAAGAGGGTTCCCCTTTCTCCACAACCTCTCCAACATTTGTTGTTTCTTGCCATTCTAACTGGTGTAAGGTGGTATCTCAATGTGGTTTTGATTTGAATTTCCCTGATGGCTAATGATGATGAACATTTTTTCATGTGTCTGTTAGCCATTTGTATGTCTTCTTCAGAGAAGTGTCTGTTCATGTCTTCTACCCATTTTTTGACTTGATCATTTGTTTTTTGGGTGTTGAGTTTGAGAAGTTCTTTATAGATCTAGGATATCAGCCCTTTATCTGTAGTGTCATTTGCAAATATATTTTCCCATTCTGTGGGTTCTCTCTTTGTTTTGTTGACTGTTTCCTTTGCTGTGCAGAAGTTTTTATCTTGATGAAGTCCCAAAAGTTCATTTTTGCTTTTGTTTCACTAGCTTTTGGAGATGTATCTTGAAAGAAGTTGCTGTGGGCGATGTCAAAGAGGTTACGGCTTATGTTCTTCTCTAGGATTTTGATGGATTCCTGTCTCACATTGAGGTCTTTCATCCATTTTGAGTTTATCTTTGTGTATGGTGTTAGAGAATGGTCGAGTTTCATTTTCTGCATGTGGCTGTCCACTTTTCCCAGCACCATTTATTGAAGAGACTGTTTTTTCTCCATTGCATATTTTTTCCTGCTTTGTCAAAGATTATTTGACCATAGAGTTAAGGGTCCATTTCTGGGTTCTCTATTCTGTTCCATTGGTCTATATGTCTGTTTTTGTGCCAGTACCATGCTCTCTTGGTGATCACTGCTTTGTAATATAGCTTGAAATCGGGCAACATGATGCCCCCAGCTTTGTTTTTCTTTTTCAACATTTCCTTGGCGATTCGGGGTCTTTTCTGATTCCATACAAATTTTAAGATTGTTTGTTCCAGCACTTTGAAAAATGTCATTGGAATTTTTATCAGGATGGCATTGAAGGTATAGATTGCTCAAATATCTTTTTAAAATTACATTTTATTCCTATTAATTTTTGGCATATAGAAATACAATTTGATTTTGTATAAAGATTTATATCTAGCTACCTTACAGAACCTTTTACTTAATTCTATGATTTATCCATAAGTTGTTTTGAGTATCTATGTATAAAATCATACTACCTTTTCTAGTTCCATAACTAATTTATTTTCTTGCCTTAAATTACTGATTAGGATTTCAGAGCATTGTTGAAAAAAAAAGTGGTGATAACAAGCACCCTTGTCTAGACACTAAAGTCAAGAAAATGTAGTTTATGTTCAATGTGCAATAATTGTTAACATAGACAATTTGTCTACAAATTGTTTTTAATGTTTCAACCTTAAGTATTAAGTTTGCTCTTGATTTTATAGATATTTTGAACTTTTCTAGGTAAAAAATATTCTTATTCTTATTTACGTCTATCTAGAGAGTTTATTTAGATGTCTCACAAATATGTTAATGTAGGGGAGAGAGTTAAGATGGCAGTGTAGTAGGAAGACCCTAGGCTTGTCTCACCCCTCAAACACTACCAGATAAGTATAAAATCATTCTGAATACACAAGAAATCAACCTGAGAACTGACACACAACTAAGAGGAGAGCAGGTGCCACACTGAGGAAGGTAGGAAGTGCAGAGGTGTGGTTTGGGAGAGAAAGAGATCTTTGGTGCTGTGGAGGGGAGGGAGCCCTGGTTACAGAGAAAGGTGATAAAGAGTGGAGCATACAGGGATATGAACAAGGAGAACACTTTCCCAAAGCCATTGGTTGGGAAAATGAGAGGGACTGACTAAATGTAAGACAGGAAACCATCAAAATCTTAGAGGAGAGCACAGGCGGGAATTTCTTTGATATTAGCTACGGCAACTTCTTACTACATATGTCCCCTGAGGTGAGGGAAATGAAAACAAAAATAAACTACTGGGACTTCATCAAAATACAAAGCCTCTGCATAGCAAAGGAAACAACAAAACTAAAAGGCAAGCTATGCAATGGGAGAAGATATTTGCAAATGACATATCAGACAAAGGGTTAGTATCCAAAATCTATAAAGAACTTATCAAACTCAACACCCAAAAAACAAATAATGAAGTTGAGAAATGGGCAGAAGACATGAATAGACATTTTTCAAAGAAGACACCCAGATGGCTAACAGATACATGAAAAGAAGCTCAACATCACCCATCATCAAGGAAATACAAATCAAAACTACAATGAGATATACCTCATATCAGTCAGAATGGCTAAAATTAACAACACAAAAAATAATAAGTGTGGCAAGGATGTGGAGAAAGGGGAACCCTCTTACACTGTTACTAGAATGCAAACTGGTACAGCCTTTCTAGAAAACAGTATGGAAGTTCCTCAAAAAGTGAAAAGTAGAACTATCGTACAATTAAGAAATTGCACTACTATGTATTTACCCAAAGGATACAAAAATACTGAAGTTTTTTTTTTTTGAAGGGATACATGCACCCTAATATTTATATTATCAGCAATAGCCAAATTATGGAAGAAGCCCAAATGTCAATTGACTGATGAATGGATAAAGATGTGGTATAAAGATCGAATGGAATATTACTCAACTGTAAAAAAAAATGAAATCTTGCCATTTGCAACGATGTGGGTGGAACTAAAGAGTATTCTGCTAAGGGAAATAAGGCAGTCAGAGAAAGACAAATACCATATGATTTCAATGAGCAATAAACATGGCGGGGAGGGGGAAGTGAGGCAAACCAAGAAACAGACTCTAAACTATAGAGAACAAACTGAAGGTTACTGGAGTGGAGGTGGGGAGGAGGAAGGATTAAATAGGTGATAGGTATTAAGGAAGGCACTTGTGATGAGCACTGGGTGTTGTATGTAAGTGATGAATCATTAAATTCTATCTCCTAAAATTAATATTATACTGCATGTTAACTAACTGGAATTCAAATAAAAATTTGGAGAAAAAACAATATTAAAGCAGAAAAAAATAAATATAAGCTAAAAAAAAAAAAAAACCACAATAGAACAAATCAATGAAACCAGAACCTGGTTCTTTGAAAAGATCAACAAATTTGATAAAGGTTTAGCCAGACTTATCAACAGAGGGAAGGGGGAGAGAGGGATAGAGAGAGGAGACTCAAATAAATAAAATCAGTAATGAAAGAGGAGAAAAAACAGCCAAATTCACATAAATACAAAAGATTATAAGAGACTATTATGAAAAATTACATGCCAACAAATTAGATAACCTAGAAGAAATGGATAATTCCTAGAATCATATAACCTCTCAAAACTGAATCATAAAAATAGAAAATATGAATAGGCAGATTAGCAACAATGAAATTAAATCAGTAATTTAAAAACTCCCAGCAAACCAAATCTAAGACCAGATAGTTTCACAGATGAATTCTATTAAACATTTAAAAAAGAGTTAATGCCTTCTTCTCAAATTATTTCAAAAAATACAAGAGAAAGAAAAGTATCCAAATTCATTCTATGAGGCCAGCATTACCCTGATACCAAAACTAGAAATAGTCATTAGAACAAAAAGAGAACTGCAGGTCAATATCTCTGATGAACATAGATGCAAAAATCTTGAAGAAAATTATACCAACCCAAATCTAACAGTACATTTAAAAAGTTATTCACCATGATTATGTGGGATTTATTCCTGGATGCAAGATTGGTTCAATATTTGCAAATCAATCACATGATACATCACATCAATAAGAGAAAGGATAAAAAAACATATGATCATTCCAATATATGCAGAAAAAGTACTTGACAAAGTACAACATCTATTCATAATTAAAAAAAAAAACCTCAAAACAAAGTAGGTTTTGAGGGAATGTAACTTAACATAATAAAGACCACATAAGAAAAACCCAAGCTAACATTATCCTTAATGGGGAAAAACTGAGAGCTTTCCCTCTCAGGTCAGGAATAAGACAAGATATCTACTCTCACCAGTTTTTTTTTCAACTTAGTACTGGGCATCCTAGCCACAGCAATCATAACAACAAAAATAAATAAAAGGCATCCAGATTGGTAAGGAAGAAGTAAAACTCACACAATTTGCAGATCACATGATACTCTATATAGAAAACCTGAAAGACTCCACCAAAAAACTGCTAGAACTGACAAACAAATTCAGTAAAATCACAGGATAAAAAATCCATGTGCAGAAATCTGTTGCATTTCTTTTTTAAAAAAGATTTTATTTATTTATTTGTCAGAGAGAGCACAAGCAGGGGGAGTGGCAGGCACAGGGAGAGGTAGAAGCAGGCTCCCCAAGGAGCAGGGAGCCAGATGTGGGGCTCAATTCAGGACCCTGGGATCATGACCTGAGCCGAAGGCAGATGCTTAACTGACTGAGCCACCCCGGCACCCAATCTGTTGCATTTCTATACACCAATAATGAAGCAGCAGAAAAAGAAATTAAGAAAGCAATCCTATTTACAATTGCACCAAAAATAATATGACACCTAGGAATAAACCTATCAAAGAGGTGAAAGACCTGTACCCTGAAAACTATAAAACATTGGTGAAAGAAATTGAAGATGGCACAAACAAATGGAATGGCATTCCATGCTCATGGATTGGGAGAAAAAAAATATTGTTAAGATGTCCATACTACCAAAAGCAATCTACAGATTTAATAGAATCCCTATCAAAATACCAACAGATTTTTTTACAGAACTACAACAAATACTTTTAAAATTTACATGAAACCACAAAAGACCTTGAATACCTAAAGCATCCTTGAAAAAGAACAAAACTGGAAGCATCACAATCCTAGATCTCAAAATATACAACAGTCAAAATAGTATGGTTCTGGCACAAAGATAGATACAAATCAATAGAACAGAACAGAGAGCCCAGAAATAACCACAAAATTATATGGTCAATTAATATACAGCAAAGGAGGCAAGAATATACAATGAGGAAAACACATGATGTTGGGAAACAAAAAAATGAAACTAGACCACTGTCTTATAATATACACAAATATAAACTCCAAATGGATTAAAGGCCTAAATGTGAGACCTGAAACCATAGAAATTCTAGAAGAGATCACAGGTAATAATTTCTCTGATGTTGGCCAGAACAACATTTATTCATATGTGTCTCTTAAGGCAAAAGAACCAAAAGCAAATATAAATTATTGGGACTACATTTAAATTAAAAATGCTTCTGCACAGCAAAGGAAATAATCAACAAAACAAAGACAACCTGCTGAATTGGAGAAGATATTTGCAAATGATATATCTAATAAGAGGTTAATATCCAAAATATATATTAAAAAAACTTATACAACTCAACTCTCACAAACAATTCAATTAAAAATCAGCAGAAGTCTTGCACAGATATTTTGGCAAAACAAACAAAAGACATACAGATGTCCAACAGACAAATGAAAAGATGCTCAACATCACTCATCATCAAGGAAATACAAATCAAAACCACAATGAAATATCACCTCATACCTGTCAGAATGATTAAAATCAAAAACAGAAAACACGAGTGTTAGTGAGGATATGAAAAAAAGGAACTTGGTGCATTGTTGGTGGGAATGCAAACTTATTTAGCCACTGTGGACTACATTTTGTAAGATCCTCAAAAAAATAATAACAGAATTACTATATGATCCAGAAATTCCACCACTGGATATTTTCCCAAAGAAAATGAACGCCCTAATTCAAAAAGATATATGCTCCCATATGTTTATTGCAACATTATTTACAATAGCTTAAATATGGAAACAATCCATTTCCACTGATAAATGAATGGATAAAGCATATGTAGTATATATACACAATGGAATATTAGCCATAAAAAAGAATGAAGTATTGACATTTGCAACAACATAGATGGATCTAGAGGATAGAATACTAAGTGAAATATGTCAGTCAGAGAAAAACAAATTGTATATGATTTAACTCATGTGGAGTTTAAGAAAGAAAACAAATGATCAAAGAAAAAAAGAAACAACAAAACTACAACAAACTCTTAAATACAGAGAACAAACAGGTGGTTACAAGAGGGGAGGTGGTGGGCGCCTGCGTGGCTCAGATGGTTAAGCATCTGCCTTCAGCTCAGGTCATGATCCCAGAGTCCTGGGATCGAGTCCCGCATCGGGCTCCCTGCTCCTTGGGAGCCTGCCTCTCCCTCCGCCCCCCCCTCTCCGTCCCTCATGAATAAATAAATAAAATCTTTAAAAAAAAAAAAGAGGGGAGGTGGTGGTGTGGGAAATGGGTGAAATAAGTGAAGGGGATTAAGAGTGCACTAATCATGAAGAGCAATGAGTAAGGTATAGAATTGTTGAATTACTATATTGTACACCTGAAATAATGTAACACTCTGTTAATTATATGGAAGTAAAAGTTAAAAAAATAATAAAATGCAGGTATAATATTGTTTAAATAAATTACAGTGCCCTTGGTTCTTTCTTGAAGAGCTCAATACTTATGGTAAATGATAAATAAGATAAAAGAGAGGATGGGAAGTAAATAGTAAGAGTCTATGGGATGTGGCCTAAGAAAACTTCCATTATGGTCCATACCAGGTTTCACTCAAAATAATGGAACTTTCACCGTAGGATCACTCTGGGGATGAATTATAATGTGCAGAAATTTTGCTAAGGTGCTTAGTAGCCACTCAGTTTTCTGAACTAAGGCCACAGTGATCTACTTGTTTTCTCTTTAATGTTTTTTTTTATGTATCTGAAATGATAAAGACATGAACAGAGGTTTGCAGTACGTTTTTAAAATGAACAAAATATTGGGTTGTGATACTGTGATTCATAACAAGAGATATACATTTACTCTTCATCCCAGTTTCTGGAATAAAGGTTCTAAAACCCTTGGAAATAGCTAAGTGAGGAAAGTTGCTAATATGTCTTTTGTTTTACCAATGAGGTGTCTTTTGTATTGTACCTAATGTAGGGGTGGGGAGTGGGAGTGGTTTTCCAAGGAAACCAGCCATATGATTAGGTAGTTGGAACTTTTAGTCTCATCCCCTGACCTCCTGGGAGGTGAGATGGGCTGGAGTTTGAGTTGATAGTCAATGGCCAAATATTTAATCAACCAAGATTATGTAATGGGGTGCCATACAAGCGCAAAAGAATGGGGTTAAGAGAACTTCCAGGTTGGAGAAAAGTGGAGGGGCTGAGAGAGTAATACACCAGGGAGTGCAGAGAAGCTCCATGTCCTGTCCCCATACCATGCTCTAGGCATCTCTTCCATTTGGTTGTTCTCAAGTTATATCCTTTTATAATGAATCAGTTGTCTAATAAGTAAAATGTTTGTCTGAGTTCTGTGAGCTGCTTTAGCAAATTTATCAAACCAGAGGATGGGGGACCCTCTGATTTATAGCCAGTCAGAAGTACGGGTAACAACCTGGACTTCTGACTGGCACCAGAAGTCCAAGAAAGGAGTCATTGGAACCTTCAATCTATAGCCACTTGGTCAGAAACACAGCTTATAATTGGTGTCTTGAGTGGGGAGGACAGTCTTGTAGGACTGAACACTTAACCTGTAGATCTTATGCTACATTTAGGTAGACAGTGTCAGAATTAAGTCAAATAGTTTGACACCCAAACTAGTCTTGGAGAATTGCCTGTTGGAGGTATGGAGAACCCCCTTCCCACAATGAGATTGGGTTTAGAAACATGGATCAACAGTCATCTAAGATATATTTGTGATTTCTTCATATACATGTATTCTTAGTAACTTCAATTATTTTGCTAGATATTCATCAGTATTCTCAGAATTATTATATATTTGTATTTTGAAATTATTTATTTGTATGCTTTAGGGAGAACTCAGTCTGAGTGAATTCATTTGATGAGTGTTTATTAAGATCCTACTATGTGCCAAACACTGCTGTACTTTCTGGATATACGGCAGTGAACAAAACAGGCAAATATGACTACCAATGTGAGGCATAATAGAGGATAATTAAAAAGTGAGAATGTCATAACTTATTTATATAAATATAGATTATTTCTCAAGTATATAACTCAAAAGAAACTAAAAGATTGACAACTGGGGTTCTTTGACAAAACATATTTTAACAAAAACATAATTTAAAAGTATATTATTGATGGTCTGTATTTAAATTTCTTAGATAAATGCAATTTCTTTAAATGTCCAAATAGCAAGACTGCCTTAGGAACTCATTGGAAGGAGGCTAGATGATAGATTTTTATTAATGAGAAAAAAGTGTGTGTCAATAGGGTGTTGATTTCTTTAATGGATAGATGAGTTGAAATGGTAAAAGTTACATTATTGGTATTTTTGTTGAATAACTGATATATGAAAAGTATTGTACATGAAATACATGATTTATTCATTATATAATGTTCCTATTAACTGTTTAAATATCAGGAGATGGGTTTACAGAGATTAAGTACCTTGCCAAAGATCTCAAAACTATTGAATAGCAGAGCCAGATGTAATCTACTACATTATCAAGTTACTCTATTTTTTTAAAGATTTTACTTACTTATTTGACAGAGAGACACACAGCCAGAGAGGGAACACAGGCAGGGGGAGTGGGAGAGGGAGAAGCAGGCTCCCCGCAGAGCAGGGAGCCCAATGTGAGGCTCTATCCCAGGACCCTGGGACCATGACCGGAGCCGAAGGCAGACGCTCAATGACTGAGCCACCAAGGCACCCCAAGTTACTTTACTTTTTAATTCATCTAAACCACCCAGTGACACAGTCTCATTCATCTCCACCTATCGTATGGTCCTCTTTCAGAAGGTTCTACTCTCATTGTCTCTCTGTGACAAAAGTACCTAGAAGAGGGGGAATCCAGCTCTCAGTTTCCTCAGTCATCTCTAATTATTTTTAAGAATAGACTGTCAGGGGGATTTCAACTATCACCTCTCAGACTTCTCCCTTTCATTCAGACAAAAGTTCCTTCCTAAAATATGGCAATAATCTCTTATTAAATATTATGCAGCCATCAAAAAGAATGAAATCTTGCCATTTGCAATGACGTGGATGGAACTGGAGGGTATTATGCTGAGCGAAATAAGTCAATCAGAGAAAGACATGTATCATATGACCTCACTGATATGAGGAATTCTTAATCTCAGGAAACAAACTGAGGGTTGCTGGAGTGGTGGGGGGTTGGGAAGGATGGGGTGGCTGAGTGATAGACATTGGGGAGGGTATGTGCTATGGTGAGCGCTGTGAATTGTGCAAGACTGTTGAATCACAGACCTGTATCTCTGAAACAAATAATACATTATATGTTAAAAAAAAAAAGAAGATGAAGATAGCAGGAGGGCAAGAGTGAAGGGGGGAAATTGGAGGGGGAGACAAACCATGAGAGACTATGGACTCTGAGAAATAAACTGAGGGTTCTAGAGGGGAGAGGGGTGGGGGGATGGGTTAACCTGGTGATGGGTATTAAAGAGGGCACGTTCTGCATGGAGCACTGGGTGTTATACGCAAACAATGAATCATGGAACACTACATCAAAAACTAATGATGTAATGTATGGTGATTAACATAACATAATAATAAAAAATGTTCAGCAGTAATGCTAGTTTCTGATTGATATTATTGATGAATAACGTGGGGCTAATCTTAGAGAAAATCATGGAATAAGTACATTTCTTGAGTAATAGCTCTGTGCCAGATATTATGCTACCACTTTTCAAAACTCATTTTCCATCACATATTTGTGAGTTAGATACTATTAGTATGCCTTTTGTAAAAAACTAAGAGCCTGGGTTTCAGAGGAATTAAGTAACTCACCAAAGGTCACACAAATAGTGAATGATGAAGACAGGAGGTGATAGTAGTAACTGAATGTAATGCAATAGAGGAAGAAAAAGCTGAACTGAAATGTATGTCCAAAAGACCAAGTGCAATTATAGTTTGAATATGTAATTTGAACATATTTAATGTAAAGTATTACCACGAAGACTCTATGAACAATAATCCAAAGGAAAAATTATACAAAGAATGCTTCAGTAAGCATATTTTTAAAGGTTTATTTATGTATTTGAGAGAGAGAGAGAGAGAGAGAGCGAGTGAGCAAGCATGGGGAGGAGGGGCAGGGGAGAGGGAGAATCCCAAGCAAACTCCCTGCTGAGTGCAGAGCCTGACATGAGGCTTGATCCCAGGACCCTGAGATCATGACCTGAGCCAAAATCAAGAGCTCGCCCCTTAACCAACTGACACACTCACGTGCCTCAGCATATTTTAAACAATAGGTATGTATTGTATTCACAGGGAGATGTAATCCATAAGTTCAGTACAAATGTTTACAATTAGAGATAGAACATAACTATTGCATTTTATAAAAAATATTAATATTCAGAGATATAATGCTGATATTATTCTTTGGATTTTAATAATAAGGTAGATATTGATTATGCCAATACTATGGTTTTTGTTTAAGAATCAATGTCATTCATCTCTTAAGGCTCACATTTCTCTAATATTGAGTATTAATAACTAAAGTTTAATGCAGTTACATGTATTATCTCACTTAATTGTGGCAATCACCTTGTATATATATTTCATATTTGTGTGTGTGTGTATATATATACATATATATATATACATATGTAAACTCTGTGCCCTTTTCAAAGCTGAAATACGTGCATTACATATAAATATAAATAAATATAAATAATCTCCATATTCCAGCTTTGGAAAAAAACACAGAAGTTAACTTTCCAATATCGTATAATTAGTAAAGGATGGACCCAAGATTTGCAAAGCATATATTTTGCACATTCTGCAGCTCAGGGAAAGTTTGCTCTAAGTGGTGATCTACTAAGTGGAGAATTTCTAGAGGGCCTATATCTTCAGTATTCTTTGCACATGTATTAAGCACTTATTGCCTGAGTTCAGACCCTCATCATTTCTGTCTGGACTATTGCAATAGCCTATTAAGTGGTCTTTATGTAATATCTCTCGTTTATTCTAGCTCTAGTCTAGATTCCATAGTGGGATACATCACATTCCTCTTATAACTCTTTAATTTTATCCCAACACTTATGAATTAAAATTCAAATTTTTCTTGAGATAAATGACATTCTTCTTAATCTGACCACTATCTATATTCACAATCTCTTCATTCATTACCCACTCAGATACCTTCTTTTTCAAACCATATATTGTTTCCAATAACACACCATCCTATATTTCAACTGATGCTTTAGACTGGAATGTTCTTAGCACTTTTGTCCACTAAAGAAAACTCCCACTTTTTTTTTTCAAATTCAAGCATTATTTTTTCTTGGAAGGCTTTAATAAACTTTATCCTACCCCCAGGCAAAATAGTTGTCACTCCACATGAAGCATTCTTTACTGACATACTTTCTTCACAGTATTCTAATTTATTGCATCTGTTTTTTTTTTTTTTTCCTTACCGTGAGTAGCTAAGGAAGGTAGGCTAAATTTTATTAACTTCTATGCACTCAACACATTGTAGAGTACATGACATATAATAGACAGCAGGTAAATATTTGTTAAATAAATAAGTGAAAGAAAGAATGTTGGACAAAAGAATGAATACTTGCTGAGAAATTACTCACAGTTAAAATACTTTTCATAAATAAAACTCTTAAAACAAATGATCATGCATTTGAATTAGTTAAGTTCAAAATAATAGGATTTCTGAATTTTCTTTTTCACAACTTATTGTGAAATATATCTTCCTTTTTAAATTTTGCACATATCTGATATTTGGTAAGGACTAAAAAGATCATTTAGTAAGGGCAAATTTGGGATTACTAATGGACAGTACTCTTTTTCCAATTAGTTTGTCTTTGAATGGAGATAAGATTTATGCTTAAAATATGTGGGGTTGTTTTTATTTTACTGAAGTGTTTACCATCTCCATAAGAAATAATGGGTTATAAATTATAATGAAAATCCATAGTGTCTAGTTTGTCATTTGGCCTGGGCTTCCTGCCTTACATTGCATTAGGTGCAAATGATCATTCTATAATCTGCAACCTGTTGTGATATTTGACTTAATGAGAAATTAAATGTTGAGTGTCGTTCCAAGATACATTCCTAAAGATGTAATATGCAGTTCATTCCTTCCCACTTTTTCTTATTTCTACATGCAAAATGAAACTGCATAATGGTTAAAATTATCTACACCTCCACTTTTTATTTAAGAAAATTAATAATTAAAATATAAAATACTATCTTCAGTTTAATCCAGAAACAAGTGTGGCTACCTATAGACAGCACAGCCAAGGGAAATGGCATTGATGAAAAAATACACTCCACGGCAATTTTTAAAAATATTTTTTCATCCTATTACTGATTATTTACTTTGGGGAACTCAAAATAGAATGATTTTTCCTACTAAATCTATTTATATTAAGCCAACACTTTGTTTGTTTTTCTTTTTCTTCCCTAATTCGCAAGTGAAACGTGAAGCTGGTACAGTTTCTTTTCATGGATAAATCATTTTACATAAAACATTGTCAAAAACATTAGCACAACCATGTGGATAATGATGTTATTTGATAGTTGACTTAAAAGTGATACTCCAGGGGCGCCTGGGTGGCTCAGTCATTAAGCATCTGCCTTCTGCTTGGGTCATGGTCCCAGGGTCCTGGGATTGAGCCCCACATCAGGCTCACTGCTTGGCGGGAAGCCTGCTTCTCCCTCTCCCACTCCCCCCGATTGTGTTCCCTCTCTTGCTGTGTCTCTCTCTGTAAAATACACAAAATCCTTTTAAAAAAGTGATATTCCATTGTTAAGTACAGAAATTCAAATTTGTCTTAACTATATATATACATGCATCTACCCACTCCAACTTGAAAGACAGAATAAGGAAGAATGCTTAATGTAGGCTATCAATCAAAAAGATGTTGGTTTGTCTACATATTTTGTCACTAGTAATTTGCTTTTAATGATAGATAAAATATCACATTGTGTATAGAGTTTATTTTCTTCATTTAAGTAAGACTTTCAGAAAAGTACAAAAATCTCAAGTGTACAGCATGATGGAACCCCCACGTAAAACTATGTATCCATTATCAAGTTAAAGAAACAATAATGACAGTATTATAGAAGCCCTCTTTAGGTCTGCTCCTAAATGCTCCCCTCACCTTATATCTCAAATGGAGTCATTTTTTCCAACTCCTAATAAAATAGGTTTTTGTGTGATTTTGTACTTTATATATACATAAAGTTTGTATTCTTATATATTTGGCTTCTTTCACTCATTATAATGATTTTGAGGTTAATTACTTTGTTGTCATGTGTGCTACTACTTCATAAATTTCATTACTAATGTTATACTCTATGGTGATATTGACATTTATGTATCCATTATACTATTGATAAACATTTGTTTCCCATTTAGGGTTCTTATTATTAATGCTGACTTAAACCTTCTTGACTTTTTTTTGGCAAAAATATGAACTCCTTTTTATCAGGTATACCTATAGAAGTGGAATTGCTGAATCATAAGGTATGCATATCTCCAACTTTAGGTGATAATGCCAAAGACTGACAAATTTGTAAAAATTTAAACTCATATCTCTGTCCCTTTTCTGTTCCACTATGTTATCTAGTGTACCATAATTTATTTACTCATGATGTTTCTTTAGGCTCTTTTTATCTGCGTCATTTCTGCCTCATTATTTCTCTTTTTTCCATCTAGGACTTCAATCAGCATGCAAAAATTAGGCTTTTATTTTTTTTTAAGCAATTTTGCATTTACCTCTCTTTTATCTTTCCAGATTTATGTCTGGATATTTTCTTTGAATCTATTTTTCAGTTAGCTAATTCTCTCTGCACCAGAGTCTAATCTACTGTTAAACCTATAAATCACACCTTTTAAGTTATTTCACTTTACATGTATATTATTCATTGTTCTTATTTGTAGTTTTCAGTCTTATGTGAAAATTCTCAATCTTGTCTTCTAGTTGACTGTCCTATTATTCATAATTATTTTAATTCCATATACAAAAACTCCATTATTTGAACAACCCATGAATTTATTACTATTTTCTAGTATTTCTCTTAGTTTTTGATTACATGGTATAACTATGTATGTGCCTGTCAATTTCTGATTGGGTTTTGATTATTATATCTCAAATTGTAGAGATAATCTGAGGCTCTGAGTGATATTGATAAACATTCTTATTTATTTATAATTCTGACAAGGAATTAGCTAGAGAAACTAGTGATCCCTTACCAATTTAACCCAATCAGGACTGATATGATTCACAGATTAAGTTCAGTTTCTGTGAGGATTGCTCTATTTCTAGTTCTTTCTTCCTCTTTAAATATAGGCCTCTCAGATTCCCCAGTCAAGATGCTTACTCCTTTGAAGGCCCTGATCATTAATATTGAAAACCCTCAGGGGCAGTGAATGTATTGAAAGCATTAATCAACAGTGTCTCAGTTGAACTTTCAGAATCAGTAGATACTTCTGAGAAAAAGTTGCCCCAAATGCTTAGTTTGTCTGTGGGATTTCCTTCTCTTCCACATCGGGGTTGAGCAATACCTCACTGAAATGTCCAGATGTTAGTTATTTCACTTGAATTATTTTTCAATGTTCTTTTTATCTTTTTTAGTTATCATTTAGAGTATTGTCCCAAAACTGGAAGAATTTTATTGCTAGAACTAGAGTACACTGCTTTACTCAAACAAAGTAGAGTCAATTCAAGTCTATTTTCAATTTTTCTCTTTCTCATTCACAGTCAAACATTTTGTCTCATGTAAGAAAGGGTTAGAGTTTTGTAAAGTAAAAAAAAAAAAAAGATTTGAGTATAAGCTTGGGTATGACCAATGAACGTGTGGAAATCATGTAAATGGCATTTTTGCGCTGGAGAAGAAAAATGGTTGAAGTTATTTGCTATGGAACATGTAGTTTAGTTTTATTTTGCTTTCTTTCATCAGTCCCCAAATTTTGTGAGCCATCAAATTCTATCTCCTGAGTATTTGTTTTATTCCTTTAAGGCAACCATTTACTAGTTTTTCCCACCATTGTCTTGCAACGCCTATTTGTTTGGTATCTTTAACTATCATTGATGTTTTCATCTTTATCATTATGATCATCAAAAAAATGTATTGAACATCTACTATATGTAGGGCTCCATATACAGTCTCATTTATTATTACACTGTGATATAGTAGAAAATCTAAATCTAACATAAAAATAAGAATACTTCCACAAATGGAAGGGTGGAAGAAAGGAACTAATATTCATGGAATAGGAGGCATGTGCCAAGCACAATTTATTCATGTATAACCAACCTAAGAAGTAGATATCATTGATATTTGAATATTTGAGGTGTCCTTAGCAGTTTGGCTTTAAAGTTTCTGTTTCTTCTTCATGTTGTATCCTCAGATGGAAACATTTAATAACATAACACAAATTTCTGAGAGATTATTTAATTCTCCCATCATTTCTTGATGTTTACACCACTAATTTCATTTTACAGTTGAGGAAATTAAGACAGAGAATTTATTTAATTTGTCCGTGTTCACATAGTTTCACATAGTTGTGAAACTGGGATTTTAATCCAGATCTGGCTAATTTCAAAGTCTGTGCTTTTAACCAATATGGGGCAAGTCTCAGCAAGTTCATTTCCCTGCATGTGTTACAAACTTCCAAACATTTCAGTCAACATCTGAATATTAGTTAAACGTGGCTTCTAAAGAGAAAGTAAAACTCAGAATAAGAAAACATTAATCATCATGAAGCTGTGGTTTCTTTCTTCTAGGTTCCTTTTACATATATTTTACTTTCTAAAAAACTGAGGGAGATGTATTAACTGACTTATACAAATACAAACATGGAAATTTTGTTAACCAAAAGAGTAGAAAAGTGTGAGCTCAAAAGAGATATAATGCTACCTTTCTTCATAAATTAGAATATTTATAGAAAATTATTTCTGAAAGGGATATAAAAAATGGTAACATTTTAAGGTTCAATAGACTATAAAAAATGGAATTTATATAATTGTTATTGTTAAATTTTTAGAGGAAGTGGCTATGCTTATACTTTGGGAAAATAAAATTATATGAATATTATTTTTCATTGAAATGTTAGTTTTATAAATATACTGTGATACTGTTACACGGAAAACAAAGCAATTTGTTCAGATATTTCAAGCATTCTCTTCCCTACAAAATCATATCTGGGTTGAATATAGGTGCTCAAAGTAAATGCATTACTTTTTTTGAAATTTTTGCATACTTGTTAAAAGTATCCATGTTAACTTGAATGTGTAGACATGAGTTGTTTATACAAATTAATACTTTTACATTTTCATTGCATATTGATAATTTTGCAATCATGTACATTAACAAATCTAAACTGGGCACCTTGAAATAAATGTTTCAAGGTAATAATTTTTGACATGCAAATTATGTTTTGGTGTCTTTTAAAATCTAATCATTATGAAAATAATTCTAACAATTACCTTAATATAAGAATGTAGAATCAGTTAAATGCTGAGATACTAAATTAACATTTAATTTAATGTCTTGATAAAGTGCAGATAAAAATTTACAGCAGTGATTATTCCCAAATTTCATCCTGTTGATGTGGTACTATTATTACATATAAGTCTCTAGGTCTTAGTAAGGTAATTTATGACTTATTTAAAAGTAGATTTCCAGTGATGTTAGCAAACATGGGGGAGTAGGGAACGCCAATAAATCATTGTTCTGCAAAAACAGAAAGTAAATTGGGATAAACTGTCATAATGACCTTTAGAAGAACTCTGAAATGAATCAAAAGTTTACAGCAACCTGAAAAACTCTTATCAAGAAAAACAAACAAACAAACAAGCAAACTTGAATCTCACTAAGAGTCCTGTGGTTCATTGTACCCTTCTTTTTTTTAATTTTTTTTCTTTTTCCCCACCTTAACCTGAGCCTGCATTCAACATTTGGTGGCAGCCTTAAAAAACTCAGCCCACATCCTGGTATAGGATCCTAGGGATGGAGGAGGAAAATGAGCCATATGCTCCAAGAATTGTAATTACTGGTTTTGCTTCATCTGGTAATTTCCTGAAGGATCAGTTCCAAGGGCTTGCCTTTATTTCACCCAGCTCAGTGTCTAGCAAAGGCTGAAGTAGCTACTCTGAGGAGTATTTGTTGGGAAATTTTTAAGGCAAGTGCATTAGCTTCTGCCACATGGGACAAAGATAAAAATAGGGGTAAACAATAGACAAGTTGAAAAGCTTGAGAATGAAGACCCAGGAATGACACACTTTGGGGGTGGGGAAGGCTTTTAAAAGCTCCTGTATACTCCTTTTTTTTTTTTTTTTTGAGTATCATTGACAATGCGATTTTCATTTCAGGTGTGCAATATAGTGATTCAACAATGCTATACCATTTTTTAAGCTTTTATTTATTTATTTGTTAGAGAGAGAGAGAGAGAGAGCACAGGCAGGGGGATCGGTAGGCAGAGGGAGAAGAAGGCTCTCCGCTGAGCAAGGAGCCTGATGGGGGACTCTATCCCAGGACCCTGGAATCATGACCTGAGCCAAAGGCAGAAGCTTAATTGATTGAGCCACCCACTCAACAATTCTATACCGTATGTTAGGATCATCACAAGTGTAGTGTAGCTACCATCTGTCCCCATACAACACTATTAAAATATCATTGACTGTATTCCCTATGCTGTGCCTTTTTATTGTTATGTTAATCACCATACATTACACCATTAGTTTTTGATGTAGTGTTCCATGATTCATTGTTTGTGCATAACACTCAGTGCTCCATGCAGAATGTGCCCTTTAATACCCATCACCAGCCTAACCCATGCCCCCACACCCCTCCCCTCTAGAACCCTCAGTTTGTTTTTCAGAGTCCATCGTCTCTCATGGTTCGTCTCCCCCTCCGATTTCCCAGCCTTCATTCTTCCCCTCCTGCTAACTTCTTTTTCTTTTTTTCTTAACATATATTGCATTATTCGTTTCAGAGGTACACGTCTGTGATTCAACAGTCTTGCACAATTCACAGCGCTCACCATAGCACATACCCTCCCCAATTTCTATCACCCAGCCACCCCATCCCTCCCAACACACCCCCACTCCAGCAACCCTCAGTTTGTTTCCTGAGATTAAGAATTCCTCATATCAGTGAGGTCATATGATACATGTCTTTCTATGATTGACTTATTTCACTCAGCATAATACCCTCCAGTTCCATCCACGTCATTGCAAATGGCAAGATCTCATTCCTTTTGATGGCTGCATAATATTCCATTGTATGTATATATATATATACACACCACATCTTCTATACTATTCATCTGTTGATGGACATCTTGGCTCTTTCCACAGTTTGGCTATTGTGGACATTGTTGTGATAAACATCAGGTTGCACGTACCCCTTCAGATCCCTACATTTGTATCTTTGGGGTAAATACCCAGTAGTGCAATTGCTGGATCGTATGGTAACTCTATTTTCAACTTTTGAGGATCCTCCATAGTGTTTTCCAGAGTGGTTGCCCAAGCTTGCATTCCCACCAACAGTGTAGGAGGGTTCCCCTTTCTCCACATCCCCGCCAACATCTGACGTTTCCTGAATTGTTAATTTTAGCCATTCTGACTGGTGTGAGGTGGTATCTCACTGAGGTTTTGATTTGAATTTCCCTGGTGCCGAGCGATGTTGAGCACTTTTTCATGTGTCTGTTGGCCATTTGGATGTCTTCTTTGTAAAAATGTCTGTTCATGTCTTCTGCCCATTTCTTGATTGGATCATTTGTTCTTTGGGTGTTGAGTTTGATAAGTTCTTTATAGATTTTGGATACTAGCCCTTTTTCTGATAAGTCATTTACAAATATCTTCTCCCATTCTATCGGTTGTCTTTTGGTTTTGTTGACTGTTTCTTGTGCTGTGCAAAAGCTTTTTATCTTGATGA
Organism: Eumetopias jubatus; assembly: GCF_037043125.1. Taxonomy (NCBI): domain Eukaryota; kingdom Metazoa; phylum Chordata; class Mammalia; order Carnivora; family Otariidae; genus Eumetopias; species Eumetopias jubatus. The sequence continues at coordinate 22,062,434 of NW_028274817.1, read as the reverse complement.
AATCCCAATAGTTCATTTTTGCCCCACTTCCCTTGCCCTTGGTGATGTTTCTAGGAAGAAGTTGCTGCAGCTGAGGTCAAAGAGGTTGCTGCCTGTGTTCTCCTTTAGGATTTTGATGGACTCCTGTCTCACGTTTAGGTCTTTCAACCATTTGGAGTCTATTTTTCTGTGTGGTGTAAGAAAATGGTCCATTATTCTGCATGTGACTGTTCAATTTTCCCAACACCATTTGTCGAAGAGACTGTCATTTTTCCATTGGACATTCCTTCCTGCTTTGTCAAAGATTAGTTGACCATAGAGTTGACGGTCCATTTCTGGGCTCTCTATGCTCTTCCATTGATCTATGTGTCTGTTTTAGTGCCAGTACCATACTGTCTTCATGATGACAACTTTGTAATAGAGCTGGAAGTCCGGAATTGTGATGCCACCAGCTTCGCTTTTCTTTATCGACATTCCTCTGGCTATTCGGGGTCTTTTCTGGTTCTATCCAAATTTAGGATTATTTGTTCCATTTCTTTGAAAAAAGTGGATGGTATCTTGATGTGGATTGCATTGAATGTGTAGACTGCTGTAGGTAGCATTGACATCTTCACAATATTTTTTCTTCCAATCCAAGAGCATGGAACGTTTTTCCATTTACTTGTGTCTTCTTCGATTTCTTTCATGAGTATTATATAGTTCTCTGATTATAGATTTTTTTGCCTCTTTGGTTAGATTTATTCCTAGGTATCTTATGGTTTTGGGTGCAGTTGTAAATGGAATCAACTCCTTAATTTCTGTTTCTTCTGTCTTGTTGTTAGTGTATAGGAATGCCACTGATTTCTGTGCATTGATTTTATATCCTGCCACTTTACTGATTTCCTATATGAGTTCTAGCAGTTTTAGGGTGGAGTCTTTTGGGTTTTCCACATAAAGTATCATATCATCTCCAAACAGTGAGAGTTTGACTTCTTCTTTGCCAATTTGGAAGCCTTTTATTTCTTTTTGTTGTCTGATTGCTGTGGCTAGGACTTCTAATACTATGTTGAATAGCAATGGTGATAGTGGACATCCCTGCCGCATTCCTGACCTTAGGGGGAAAGGTCTTAGTTTTTCCCCATTGAGAATGATATTCGCTGTAGGTTTTTCTTAGATGGCTTTTATGATATTGAGGTATGTACCTCTATCATTATGCTCTGAAGAGTTTTGATCAAGAAAGGATGCTGTACTTTCTCAATTGCTTTTTCTGCATCTATTGAGAGATCATATGATTCTTGTTCTTTCTTTTGTTAATGTTTTGTATCACGTTGATTGATTTGTGGATGTTGAACCAACATTGCACTTAAATGTACTGTTGGATCCTATTGGCTAGTATTTTGGTGAAAATTTTTGCATCCATGTTCATCAAGGACATTGGTCTGTAATTCTCATTTTTGATGGGGTCTTTGGCTTGGGGATCAAGGTAATTGTGGCCTCATAAAATGAGTTTGGAAGTTTTCCTTCCATTTCTATTTTTTTTTTTTTTGGAACAGTTTCAGGAGAATAGGTATTAATTCTTCTTTAAATGTTTGGTAGAACTCCCCTGGGAAGCCATCTGGCCCTGGGCTTTTGTTTGTTGGGAGATTTTTGATGACTGCTTCAATTTACTTAGTGGTTATAGGTCTGTTCAGGTTTTCTATTTCTTCCTGGTTCAATTTTGGTAGTTGATACATCTCTAGGAATGCATCCATTTCTTCCAGGTTATCTTATTTGCTGGCATATAGTTGCTCATAATATGTCATAATTGTATTTCTTTGGTGTTGGTTGTGATGTCTACTCTTTCATTCATGGTTTTGTTGGTTTGGGTCATTTCTCTTTTCTTTTTGACAAGTCTGGCCAGGGGTTTATCAATCTTGTTCATTCTTTCAAAGAACAAGCTCCTAGTTTCTTTGATCTGTTCTACTGTTCTTTTGGTTTCTATTTCATTGATTTCTGGTCTGATGTTTCTTATTTCTCTTCTGCTGGGTTTAGGCTTTATTTGCTGTTTTTTCTCTAGTTCCTTTTGGTGTAGAATTAGGTTGTGTATTTGAGCCCTTTCTTATTTCCTGAGAAAGGCTTGTATTGCTATATACTTTCCTCTTAAGACTGCCTTTGCAGCATCCCAAAGATTTTGAACAGTTGTGTTTTCATTTTCATTGGTTTCCATGAATTTTTTAATTCTTCTTTAATTCCCTGGTTGACCCACTCATTCTTTAGTAGGATGCACTTTAGCCTCCATGTATTTGAATTCTTTCCGACTTTCCTCTTGTGATTGAGTTCTAGATTCAAAGCATTGTGGTCTGAAAATATGCAGGGAATGATCCCAGTCTTTTGGTACCGGTTGAGACCTGATTTGTGACCTAGGATGTGATCTATTTTGGAGAATATTCCTTGGGCACTATAGAAGAATGTGTATTTTGTTGGTTTGGGATGGAATGTTCTGAATATATCTGTGAAGTCCATTCGGTCCAGTATGTCATTTAAAGTCTTTATTTCCTTGTTGATCTTTTGCTTAAATGATCTGTCCATTTCAGTGAGGGGCGTGTTAAAGTCCCCCACTCTTATTGTATTGTTGTCAATGTGTTTCTTTGCTTTTGTTATTAATTGCCTTATGTAATTGGCCGCTCCCATGTTCGGGGCATAGATATTTACAATTGTTAGATCTTCTTGTTGGATAGACACTTTAAGTAGGATATAGTGTCCTTCCTCATCTCTTATTACAGTCTTCAGTTTAAAATCTAATTTGTCTGATATATGGATTGCCACCCCAACTTTCTTGTGGTGTCCATTAGCATGGTAAATGGTTTTCCACCCCCTCACTTTCAATCTGGGGGTGTCTTTGGGTCTAAAATGAGTCTCTTGCAGGCAGCATATCGATAGGTATTGTTTTTTAATCCAATCTGAGAGCCTGTGTCTTTTGATTGGGGCATTTAGCCCATTTATATTCAGGGTAATTATTGAAAGATAGGAATTTCGTGCCCTTGTATTGCCTGTAAGGTGACGGTTATTGTATATTGTCTCTGTTCCTTTCTGGTCTATGCTGCTTTTAGGCTCTCTCTTTGCTTAGAGTACCCCTTTCAATATTTCTTGTAGGGCAAGTTTGTGTTTGCAAACTCCTTTAGCTTTTGTTTTTCTTGGAAGCTTTTTATCTCTCCTTCTATTTTCAATAACAGCCTAGCTGTATATAGTATGCTTGGCTGCATATTTTTCTCATTTAGTGCTCTGAATATATCATGCCACTCCTTTCTGGCCTGCCAGGTCTCTGTGGATAGGTCTGTTGCCAATCTAATGTTTCTACCATTGTAGGTTACATATCTCTTCTCCCGAGCTGCTTTTGGGATTTTCTCTCTGTCTCTGAGACTCGTAAGTTTTACTATTAGATATCAGGGTTTTGACCTATTTTTACTGATTTTGAGAGGGGTTCTCTGTGCTTCCTGGATTTTGATGCCTGTTTCCTTCCCCAAATTAGGGACGTTCTCTCCTATAATTTGCTCCAATATACCTTCTGCCCCTCTCTCTCTTTCTTCTTCTTCTGGCATCCCAATTATTCTAATGTTGTTTCGTCTTATCGTATCGCTTATCTCTTGCATTCTGCCCTCGTGATCCAGTAGTTATCTCTTTTTTTTCTCAGTTTCTTAATTTTCCATCATTGGTCTTCTGTATCACTGATTCTCTCTTCTGCCTCATTTATCCTAGCAGTTAATGCCCCCATTTTTGATTGCACCTCATTAATAGCCTTTTTTATTTCGACTTGGTTAGATTTTAGTTCTTTTATTTCTCCAGAAAGGATTTCTCTAATAACTTCCATGTTTTTTGAAGCCCAGCTAGTATCTTTAAAATCATCATTCTGAACTCTAGTTCTGACATCATACTAATGTCCATATTGAGTAGGTCTCTGGTAGATGGTACTGCCTCTTATTCTTTTTGTGAGGTGATTTTTTCCATCTTATCATTATGTCCAGAGGAGAAGAGATGAATGAGAGAACAAAGTGCTAATAGGGTAACAACATCCCCAGAAAAATATACCCTAAACAAATCAGAAAAGACCTGAAACCAGGGGAAAAGAAAGGGAAAGAAAGAAAAAAGAAAAGGAAAATAAAAGAAAAAGAAAAAGATAAAACAAACAAAAACTGACCAAAACAAAAAAACAGAATATGATGAAATATGATCAGGCTGGTGCATAGATCAGTGTCACACACTAGATCTTGGGTGTATTTTGGTCTGTTAGAAGCAAGTGCCTCCCAAATTTTTAAAGAAAGAAAGATTTATATATGCATGAAAATAAGGGTTAGTATGATGAAGGGATTGGATATGAATGTAAGTATGAAAATTATAAAAGATTTATAAAAGGAATTAGTAAGATAAGAAGTTGTTTGAAAAAAGAAAGAAGAGGATTTAGAAAAAAAAGAAAAAACAAAGAAAAAAGGGAGAGAATGTGATCAGGCAGGAGACTGGAACAAAGCCATACACTAGAGATTTAGGGTACATTTTTATTTGTTAGAAGAAATGTATCTCAAAATTTTAAAGAGAGAACTATATATATATATACACATATATATGCCAAAAATAAGGGTAACTACTATGAAGGGAGAGAATATGACTCTAAAAATAAAAAAAAAATGTTTTTTTAAAAAGGGATTGATAAGATGTTGGTTGAAAAAGGGAAAAAGAAAAATTCCAAAAAAAAGACAGTTAAAAAAATTAACTTTGAAAGAATCATGGTAAAAAAGCCATGAAATCTATGTGCAGTATTCCCTTAGTGCTGGAGTTCTGCCATTCTCATTGATGGGTAAACTTGGTCTTGGCTGGCTGTTCTTGCTGATCTTCTGGGGGAGGAGCCTGTTGCTGTGGCTCCCAAATGTCTTTGCAGGAGGTGGAATTGCCTCACCCTTGCCAGGTCTGGGCTAAGTAATCTGCTCGGGTTTGCTCTCGGGAGCTTTTGTTTTCTGCAAGTTTTCCCTTTGGCTTTGGAGGGTGAGAGTGAAAATGGTGGCCTCCCAATCTCTGCCCCAGAGGAACTGATAACTTGGGACTCCCACTCCTCAGTGTGCCCCCAGAGAAAAGCAGTCAATCACTCCCATCTCCCTGGTCTCTGACCACACTCCATGCTCACCCAGCCTGTGACCAAGCGTTTCTATCTCTGGCACACGACCCCGTGTGGAGTCTCCAAACCCAGCAGATCCCTATGGTGCACTCCCGCGCCGCTCCTCCTGGGGGAGGAAGGGGACTCTCCCCTGATCTGCTGCTTGTTGGGTCCCTGCTGGAAGTTGCGGGGCCCGACTGTGCTGCAGATCATGGTTTATGGCAACCCCGAGCTAAGAGCCTGCGCCTTGGCTCTGTTTCTACAGCCAGCTTCCTCACTCCTATACCTTGGGAGCTCTGCCACACTCAGGCACCCCTGGTCTTTCTGTGACCCCGAGGATCCTGAGACCACATTGTCCTGCGAGGGTTCCACCCCCCCGCTTAGCCACTGGAGAGACGTCCCTCAGAAGAGCTGACTTCTAAAAGTTCCAATTTTGTGCTCTGCTGTTCTATCATTTGCCAGAAGCGGCGACAGAGGCATCCTCCCCCGCCATCTATCCTCCCGAATACAGCCTCGGATTCACTTCTCCGCATGTCCTACCTTCCAGAAAGTGGTGGCTTTTCTGTTCAGAGAGTTATTGCTATTCTTTTCTTAGATCTCCTGTTGAGTTCGTAGGTGTTCAGAATGGTTTGATCCCTATCCAGCTGAATTCCTGAGACCAGACAAAATCCAGGTCTCCTACTCCTCCGCCATCTTGCTCCACCCTCTATCCAAAGTTAGTTGTCAGGAAATAAAGCAGAGTGGAGACACGAGGCTCACAAGGCTATTTCCGGTCTGTGTTGTCTTACATCATTAGTTTTTGATGTAGTGTTCCATGATTCATTGTTTGTGTTTAACACCCAGTGCTCCATTCAATATGTGCCCTCTGTAAATCTACTGTTGATTACCTCTACTGTGTGTGTGTGTGTGTGTGTGTGTGTGTGTGTGTGTGTGTGTGTTTAATTTCAGTTACTATATTATTCAATTCTGGTTCTTTTTAATATTTTCTATCTCTTTATTGAAGGTCTCAGTTCTTCCACTCTTTTCTCCAGCCCAGTGAGCATTTTTATAATCTGTCCTTTAAATTCTTTAAATGTTAAGGCATATTGCTTATCTCTGTTTGATTTTTTTTTCTGAGTTTTTTTTCTTGTTCTTTTTTTGGGAGCATATTCTTCTGTCTCCCCATTTTGCTTGACTTTGTGTGTTTGTTTTTATTGATTTTGCAGAAAAGCTCCTTCTAAACTTGAAGGAGCGGTCTTGTGTATCATGTCTCCTATGCAGACTGTGTGTGCTTGGTGACTTTTGTTGGCTGGCTGGAGCTGTGGATGCATATGTTAGTTACTCTTTTAAACTCTGTCTTTTACAGAAAGAAGAAAAAAACAATAATGAAAAAGTAATTAATAAAACAAAAAAGGAAAAGTAAGGAAAAAAGAAATAAAAAGAAAGCAAGAAAGAAAATAAGACAAGAAATTTAAAAAAGAAAAACAAAATGAGACAAATTAAAAATTAAATAAAGAAAAATTATTTTGTAAAGTAAACAAAACAAAAAAATGGTGTTTATTTTCTTTACCCCAAAGAGCAGGGGTCTTGATGAACTTGCAGATACTGGGCTCACTGGGTTTACAACCTCACTGTGAGCCAGACCCTGTTCCAGTCTGGGATTTTAAGGTGGAGGGGGAGAGACGGTTCCCTCTGTTCTTCATCCCTTTTAAACTGCAGCTTTTTCTGTGTCCCAGAATGAGTAGGATTGGTGTGGGCTTGCAGACGCTGGGCTGGCTGAGTTCACAATCTCACTGAGATGATTGGATCCACCAGTTATGGCATCTGGACCCTCGCATTATGGCATCAGGACCCACTAGTTTTGGGGTCTGAACCTGCTCCTTATGGTGTCCAGACTGCTCTGGTCTAGGCTTTTAAGGTGGGGTGGAATATAAACAATGTTGTTCTCCAGTCCATCTTACCTGGAGAGCATTTCCACAGCTCCTCTGCCACTTGACTGAGTTCTAATGCTGTCTCTTTTATATGCTAGTTGATCTTTTATTTTTATTATTTATTTATTTTAGATTTATTAATTAATTTATTTGAGAAAGAGAGAGACGGAGAGAGAGAGAGAGCACAGGTAGGAGGGGAAGAGGGAGAAGGAGAGAGAATCTCAAGCAGACTCCATGATGAGTACAAAACCTGACATGGGGCTCGATCACATGACCCTGAGATCATGACCTGAACTGAAACCAAGAGTCAGAAGCTTAACTAACTGTGCCACCCAGGTGCCCCAATGCTAGTTGATATTTTAAACTGTGTGTGTGTTTCCTGTGCCCAATAACAGAGGAAGCTGTTCCTGGTCCCTCAGTACTATTCCTCCCCACTGCTCTTCATAGTGTTGGAAGTCGGGGGTTCCCTTTTTTACCATGCTTCCACTTCACTTGCTGTTCTCTTGCCATTCTCTCTATCTTTGATTGATTAGTAGTTGTTCAGTCAACCCTCAGTTCTTCAGGAGGAATTGTTCTATCAATAGGTATAATTTGGTTCGTTCTGTAGGGAAGGTGAGTTCAGAGTTTTCCTATATTGGCATCTTGAACTGGATCCTCTCCACATATTCTTCAGAATCTAGAAGGCCATGCATATACCCAGTGCTGGTTGCTTGTTAGAAACTACCTGAGAAGCTACCAACCTGTCATTTCTAGTAGATTTTCAGGAGCTGTATAAGCATGAAATGAAGACAGAGACAGAATTGTAAACTCTAAATCGGAAACAAGTAAATGGAAGAAAATAATAAATATTTGAGTGGGATGAATGAAATAGAGAACAGAAAAACAGCAGACAAGCTCAACAAAATCAGAAGTTGGTTTCTTGAAAATATCCATAAAATTGACAAAAATTTTAGGTAGAAAAAGGAGATTTACATTACTAACTTTAGAAATGAAAGTGGAGACATTACTATAGACCTGACTGAAGAAAAAGGTAATACAAGAGAATGCTAGAAACAACTGTATGCCAACAAATTAGATAACATAGATGGGTAGTTTCCTAGAAACACAAATGACTGAAAAAGAAATAGAGTATCTGAATAGATCTATAATAAGAGATTGAATTAGTAATCAAAATTTCTAACAAAGAAAACCTAGGATCAGCTAGCTTCACTGGTGAATTCTACTAAACATTTAAAGAATAATTAAAATTAATGTTGCTCAAACTCTTACCCCCCCAAAAAAGGGGAGACAACACTTTCTAACTGATTCTGTGAGGCCAATATTCCCCTCATACTAAAGCCAGGCCAAGATATCACAAGAAAATAAAACTACAGGCCAGCATCCCTTATGAATATAGATACAGAAGTCCTCAACAAAATATTAGCAAACCAAATTTAATAGTAAATGACAAGCTGGTAACTTCTCAAGTATTATGCTAAGCAAAATAAGTCAGAGAAAGACAAATACCCCATATGATTTCACTAATTTGTGGAATTTAAGAAATAAAACAAATGATCATAAGGGACAAAGACAGAGGCAAACCAAGAAACAGACTCTTACCTACAGAGAACAAATTGATTGTTACTGGAGGAGAAGTCGGTAGGTAGGTGTGTTAAATAGATGATGAGGATTAAGGAGTGCAGTAGTTGTGATGAACACTACGTGTTGTATGGAAGTGTTGAATCACTGAATTCTACATCTGAAACTAACATTACACTGTAGGTAAACTAACTGGAATTTAAATAAAAACTTTTAAAAAAAGAAAATAAAGGAAAGAAAAATATATATGGAATTGCACAGGCCCCTCAGTAGCCAAAACCATCTTGAAAAGACAAAAGAAGTTGGTGGTCTCCTACTTCCTAATTTTAGAACTTAAAACAAAACTACAGCAATCAAAACACTGTAGTCCTGGCATAAGGATAGCCATATATATCAGTGGAATAAAATTGAATGTCCACAAATAAATCCATACATCTATGTAGAGTTGATTTTAACAAGGTTGTCAAGACCATTCAAGAGATAAATAATAGTCTTTTCAACAAATGGTCCCTGCAACAACTAGATATTCACTTGCAAAGGAATGAATTATGGCCATTACATCATACTATTTACAAAAATAACACAAAATGGATCAAAGAACTACAAGTAAGAGCTGAAAGTATAAAACAGAAGAAAACATAAGAGTAAATCATGTTCTTGGATTTAAGAAAGTATACATAGCTATGACACTAAAAACACAATGAAAGAGAAAATAAATAAATTGGACTTCATGAAAATTGAAAACTTTTGTGCATCCAAGGATATTATCAAAAAAGTGAAAAGACACCCCACAGAACGTGGTAAATGTGTAGTATCCGGAATATATAAAGAATACTTATAACTTAACAACAAAAAACAAAAATTATCAAACTAAAACATGGGCAAAGGATGTGAAATGACATTTTTTTCTAAAGAAAAGACATTAATAGCCAACAAGCAAATGGAAATATATACAACATCTTTAGTCTTTAGGGAAATACAAATTGAAACCACTGTGAGATATTATTTCACATTTATAGATTAGTCATAAAAAATAGAAAATAACAAAAGTTGGCAAAGATGTGGAGAAGTTGGAACTCTCTGTTCATTGCTGGCAAAAATGTGAAATGGTGGAGCTGCCACTGAAACCACTTTGGCTACTTATTAAAATTTAAACATAGAATTTCCTGTTGAGACAGTATTTGCACTCCTCGGTATATTCCTGTGATGACTGAAAATATATGTTCCTACAACAACTTATGTTCTGATGCTTATGGCAGCATTTTTCGTTATAACCAAAAAGTGGAAACAAACCAAATGTCCATCAGCTGCTAAACAAAAGGTGGTATATCTACACATGGAATATTATATGTTCCTATAAATGAATGAACATACTACAACTGGATAAACTTCACAAAGATTATAAGCTAAGTTAAAGAAGCCAGAAACAAGAGCAATATATTTATGATTCCATTTCACTGGAGTGTCCAGAATAGGCAAATCTATAGAGAAATATAGCAGATTAGTGGTTGCCAGGAGCTGGAGAGAAGACATGGAGGATGAGGAGTGACTAATGAGCATAGGGTTTCTTTGGGGGATGATGAAAATGTTCCAGAATTAGATAATGGTGATGGTTGTATGACACTGTGAGTGTACATAAAGCCACTGAATTGTACATTTTAAAATGGTTAAAAATGGTATAATTTAAGAATAAAAGTCAAAAAGTGGAAAGTGTTTCCTCTGGGGCTTGATCCCTGATCAGATGACTAAAAAACTCATTCTGGCCTCCAGATCTGTGAAAGATAAAAACTTTTACTCATTGCATAATGCTCTATTGCCACCTGGAAAGAATGGATCATTGAAGTTGACTATTCACATTTCCTAGAGCTACTTATTTGGATGATGGCACCTGTCAATACAAAATGTTTGTTGTTGTTGTTGTTCTTTGTGTTTAAAGACTTTTGTATATTTTTTTTATTCAGACATTTATAGAGAAGTTTAAGGTTGATGGCGAAATTGAGGCAAAGGTAAAGATTTTGCACATACCCCTGCCCCCACACATGCATAGCCTCCCCCATTATCAACATCCCCACCCACCAGAGTGGTACATTTGTTACAATTGATGAACCTACATTGACACATCATTATCAACCAAAGTCCATAGTTTATGTAAAGGTTTACTGTTAGTGTTGTACATTTTATGGGTCTTTTATTTTTAAGAGGAATCAGGCCTTAACTGCTGCCAATACAGGAAGAATGGACCATTCTTATTTCAATCAATGCAATTCTGCTTTTATCTATTATAAATTGGGATTCTACAAAAAGTTCACTTAAAATCAGGATCTGCTGCTAAAAAAATATATTTTGCAAAATATTCTACCAGTTCTGAAGTTCTTTCCATCTTTGAATGTTCTGTGTCTATGGTGAACTTTAACTATGGAGCTTCTAGCATGTATGAGATATTCCTGCTCAGAAGCATAACTTGCAAGCCTTGCAAGAAGTTTTATTTAATAATTCCTTATAGTTTGTATTATGGGCCAGATGATACTCTTAGGGCTTTACAATAATTATTAACTTAAATCCTCATAGCAAAGCTATGAATCAGGCACTTTTTTATCCCAATCTTGCAAAAGATAGTGTGAAGGAAGATAAATAAGAAAATTTCCCAAAGCATCAGTTAATGATAGTGTTGGGATTTACACTCTATTAAGGTGGCTTCATGGCTTCACTATGCCATTTTTCCATATTGATGAAGCTACCTTCCCATATTAATGAAGCTACACTAATGCAGCTTGTTTTTGTAGGCCATTGAACTACTGGGCAAGAAAATCATCTACACTTTCTTACTAATGTCCCTTTGTGACTTCAAGAAGGCATTTTGAGATGACTGACCAGACTACAGGGATCATATTTTCCATGGAAGTTACTCTTTCTACAGTTCTGTTTTCTCTTTTCTTATAATGAAGACAACCATTCCTACATGTAAGCTAGTGAATACTACTAATATAACCAATTAGCTGACTAGGGGACAGACCTAAAACTGTTGTGTTGCAAACTCTATGCTGTAGTAAAATATTTGACATTTAACCCTACAGATCTACATTGGTAGCATTCCCAGGACTAAGATAGTATCTTTATTGATGAATACAATTTGCTGAAAATTTTTCTCAGGATTATATTATCACCATTGCCTATTTAAGCAACCCTTCTGGTGATATATTTATCCATTCTCTCCAAAATCTGCAAATAATATGTTTATTTATAAAGTTTATGACCATGTGTTTATGTTCATAATAAAGAAAATTATTTTACTAGTCAAATACTGAGCCAGAACATGATTGTTCACAATTTTCTCTAGTAATTTCTTTAGTACTAATGAGCTGGATGAAATGGAACATTCATGTAAGCCAGGTTTAAGTCCCTTCTGATTCAGAAATAAGGCCTGAGTCTGAAGGCCTGCCAGGTGTACATCCAGCACATGCAATCCAAAGAGCAGGAGCAGCTGTGCCGCCTGCGCCTGGTCAGCAAGGGCAACGAGCCGCACACCTTCACCTGCTGCTTCCACGCCTTGAGCACCTTGCATAAGGCTCTGGCTTAGGGCGCTGCCCTCTGCCTGCAGCTTCCCGGTCCCAGCCCCGAGCTCAGGGCAAGGGCGAGGGCGGACCCCTGTCCGTCCACTGCCGCCAGCAGAGGGTGTGTGCAGGTGGCAGCTGCTGCTCTGGCCACCCCCGCCCCCGTGCCAGTGCCACAGTCCCCAGCAGCACAGCCCAAGCAGCACCAGGGGGTGGGGGGACCCACTCAGGGCTCAGGGGTCTGGGCAGCTGGAGTCCCTCCAGTGGGAACTCCTGTGTGATGCCCCTTCCCTACCAGAGAGAAAGCAGCGTGGAATGAAGTGAATGTCTACTGATATCCCTGGAGCAAGCTAAATGATTTCTGAGATGGATAATTGGCATAATTGAATCAGTTAAAGATAAGAAGGACAATAAAACTTCTTTTCAAAGACTGAATAAATTTTATCAATAATTACCTAAGATTTGTGACCATTTGGCAAAGTTCTGTAGTTATACTAGTAAAAATATGCCATGGTAAAAGCAGCCTATATTTATTCAACATTTCAAAAAGATGTTGTAGGTGTAGGAAACTCAAAAATATAATTAAAATAATTCTGAAAATATTTCAAATTTTGGAAAATAAGAGTCATGGGAACAGGTGTAAAGAACTAAAGTTATTTTGGCTGAAGTAGAGAAGTCTAAGGGGAAACTTAATAATGGGTTAAAAGTGTATGAAGTTCTGCTATACAGAGAACACTATATATCTGTCTTCCATCTCCATCAATAGCAGAGCCAAAAAAAGGGGGGGGAAGGTTAACAAAGATAAGATTTAATTAAAATTAACTAAAATAGGCAATCAACTGAGATATTGGAAGTGTTAGGGATGTGAAGTCAATTTATTTAAGAAGAAATTAAGCACTGTGAGTAAAAGATTTTAAATAATGAAGGGTAGAATATTATCTTTAACTATCATGGAAAGGGGGACTTTACTAAAGTATTAAAATGTTTAAGAATGTAAGAATGTCTTCTAGTGATAATATGAAATTTGAAGTCTGTGGTACTCAGACTTGCAGAGAAACCTTGAAAGCTTCAGGGATCCTAGCACTGAGATTTCTGAGAAAAGGAGAGTATGTGAGATCATCAGGAGCTGCTGTATCTAAGACAGATAGAAAGAGACAACAGATTTTTGCTTCATTCTACCTTGAAGGCATTCAGATAAGCAGGCCATTTTCTCATTCAGACTGAAAAACTTTCTACTATTTGTCATCTTATACACCTATACAAAAAGAGGTTGTGTTTTCATATTTAGTATTTTCTCAGGATTTACACATATCCTGCATTCTGAGATTCAACTGGAGTATATATATAATCCATAATCTCTAAATAATTGCCTAAGAGGTAAAGTTCTCAGAGTATTTTAATTAAAAAAATATGCCAGAGATTTCATGTATTTTGTGTATGTGTAGTCTATGGGTCTGTGTGAGTGTTTTGCTGTGCCACTAGAAGATTGCTAGTTCTTGAAAACAAATGCAATTTCTGACTCAATAAAGAAATTATGTATCTATTGGATTTATTATGGTTGTAAAAGAAATTAAACCCAAGAGAACAGAACTTACAGTGGTTCATAAGTGCTACTTCCTACTGTTAAGTTAATGTTTTATGACATCATTATGCAACTTTTTTTATTCCCATTGGAGAATTGTCCTCTCTTCTCTCTTCATGAATAAATAGCCTGAAACAATATACTCTGATAACTGTTCTGGCTGAAAATCATATCTGCACCCTGTTGGGAAATATGGTCCAATTTAAATTAGTATTTCCAGTAAATATACAAAAACACTTTCCAAAACATCTTTCAAGGAAGCTACATCACCAAATGATGTATTTTCTAAATAATGGAGACCAATTTACATTCATGTCATTTTGCCATCCCATTAAACTTTACAGCATATGGCATTTTTGTCAAAAGTAATGGGACAAAGGAAAAAGAGACACACTAAAAAGGAAATAGTAACTACTTTCCTTTGTATTGTATTTTTTGTTCCTTGAATTTTGTTTTGATGATAAATCAGATTTTTTAATCTATAAAGGATAAATATGGATGCACATTTTGGATAATATTGTAAATCTGCATGCAATGTTGATTCATTCAGTTTTCAACAACATTTCAACAAATGCTGAAGCAGCAAGACATTTTATGGTTTATTATTGACAATAATTCATTGAGAATTCAATAAACATTTATTGATCTCATATGGTTGCCAGCCTCTTGTTCTTACCATTAGTTATACAGGAATGAACTACATAAGCAGGGTATCTGATCTCATGGAGCTTACATTCTATGGAGATGAGGTGAGGAGATTAAAGGAAGCTACAAAAACTTAAATAAATTAATATGACATTTTGATAGTAAAAATTGTATGAAGAAAGTGAAATAAGGTAGCGTAATAGTGATATCTTAGAATGATGTTAGAGAGGGTTTCTGAGAACAGGAAGCTTGTCTGAGGATGTGATATTTTAATTGAACCTTTCTGATAAGATAGAACCAAATTCTTGAATATCTAGAGCCAGAACTTTTCAAGTGAAAGAGTAAGTACAAAGGCCCTAAAGTAAGAGTTAGCCTTATGCATTCAAGAAACTTAAAGAAGGATTCAACAAATGGCATTGGAAAAATTGGATAGCCACATGCAGAAAATGAAGTTGGATCCTTCCCTTACAACATCTACAAAATCTAACTCAAAATGGGTCAAAGACTTAAATATAAGAGCTAAAATAATACAACTCTTAGAAAACATAGGGGAAGAACTACATGACCGATTTTGCAATGATTTCTTGGATGTGACACCAAAAGCACAGGTAGTAAAAGAAAAAAAAATAGATAAAAAAGATAAATTGGACTTCATCAAAATTAAAAATGTTTGTGCATTAAAGGACAATAGAAAATGTGAAAAGACAGGACACCTGGGTGGTTCAACCAGTTAGGCGTCCAACTCTTGATTTCAGCTTGTGTCATGATCTCAGTGTTGTGAGATTGAGCCCCATGTTGGGCTCCATGCTAAGCATGGAACCTGCTTAAGATTCTCTCTCTCCCTCTCCCTCTGCCCCCCCCCCTAAAAATAAGAAAATGTGAAAAAACAATCTATGGAATAAAAGAAAATATCATATATCTGATCAGGAATTAATATACAGAATATATAAAGAACTACAGCTCAACAACAATAACAACAAAACGACCCAATTAAAAAAGTGGGCCAAGGATTTGAATAGACATTTTTCCAAAGGAGGTATACAAAAGACCAACAAACACATGAAAAGTCACATTCAATATCACTAATTATTAGGAAAATTCAAATCAAAACCACGAGATACCACTTCACACCCATTAGGATGTTTGTTATACATAAAAAAATAGTAAATAACAAGTATTGGTGAAGATTTGTTGAAATTGGAACCTTTGTGCATTGCTGGCAAGAATATTGGTGTAGCTGCTATAGAGGATGGTGTCTCCTCAAAAAAATAAAAGAAGAATTACTGCATGATCCAGGAATTCCACTTCTGGGTATACACCCAAAAGAACTGAATTCATGTCCTCAAAAATGTATTTGTTCACCCATGTTCATAGCAACATTATTTACAATAACCAAAAGGTAGAAAAATCCAAGTACCCGTAAGTGGATGATTGAATGAACAAAATATGGTATTACATATAATGCAATGTTATTCAGTCCCAAAAAAGAAAGAAATTCTGATAAATGTTACAACACGAAGGGACACTGAAGAAATTATCCTAAGTGAAATAAGCCAGTCACAAAAAACAATATTGCATGACACGACTTACATGAAGTACCCTGAAGAGTCAAATTCAAGAGTCATAAAGAATGGTAGTTGGCAGGGGTTGGGAGGTAGTTGGAGGATTCCCAATTTTCTGAGTAAAGCTAAGTGATATACTTTTATATATAAGGAATTAAGAACAATTTGGGGAATCATTATTTATCAATTTATCTAAAATTGCCTTGCTTATATTAATTATAATTTGCACATTATATAATGCTTAAATTAGTGACTTGTCTTAAACTGTTTTAAGTTTTATAGAGACTTTTTTAAACAAATATTCAATTAATTAGTTGGATAATGTTAAATATTTTTAAGTATATACATTCATAAATAAATTTACTTATTTGGACATGCTATGCCTCTCATTCATTCATACAAGTATTTTTTACTATTATAATCAAGGTCAGACACAAAATAAGAATCTCAAAATATTGAACCTGAATCTAAAGTACTAAGTATGTCTTTTCTCTTTTACCTACAAAACATTATCACAAACCTAAGTAAAAAAAGTTGTTTTATTATTTTAGTTAATGTTGTACAAGGTAGCCTAAGAATAATACCAAATCCATTGGAAGCATGACTTGCGTTCTGTACAATATACCTAAGTTACAGTCAACTGAATCTATAAATAGTTGTGTGTTTCCCTGTACTCAGAATATATCATTATGTAAAAGTTGATAAAATATATTTAGCAAATGTATCACTGTGCAAGTTTCCACTCAATTTTATAGTCTAGTATAAAGCAAACCATTGCTGTTTCACATAAAATGAATCAACATGCTCTTGGTGTTTTCCAGAATACTCTATGACTACCCAAAATGTGGTATTACTTGCAAGAAACAGATAACTCTTAAATAAACTTTGTGAGGAAGAAAAATTATTTCCTGAAGAAAGAGATATAGGTGAAAAAAAACTTATTTGAAAAAATAATGGCACAAAACTTCCTAAATCTGGAGGAGGTAATGAACATCCAGACTTAACATGCCTAACAGACCCAACTAGGAAGAACCGAAGAAAACCACACCAAGATACATTACACTCAATTTGTTAAAAATCAATGACAGAGAATTTGAAAGCAGTAGGAAAAAAAGTGACTCATCACATTTAAGAGAGCCACCATAAAACTATTAGTGAATTTCTCAGAAGAAACCATGTAGGCCAGAAGGAAGTCAGGTGTTATATTCAAATTACTGGAAGAAGAAAATAAATGCCAACAAAAAGCATTATATCTGGCAAAACCATTCTTCAAAAAAAAGGAGATAAAAGTCTGCCTCAGATAAACAAAATTTGAGGGGGTTCATCACTGCTAGACTTGCCTTGTAAGAAATCCCAAGGGAACTTTTCAAGTTGAAATGAAAGGACACTACAGAGCAATATAAAATCATATGAAAGAATAAAGCTTGGTTGGAGGAAGAGCTAAGAAGACAGTGTCGTAAGGGGACCCAAGGCTTGCCTCATTCCCTTAAAAACAGCTAGATGAATAACAAATCCTTCTGAATAGCAAAGAAATTAATCTGAGGACTGCAGAACAAACTGCAGAACTAAAGGGAGAGAAGAAGTCACATTGTGGAAGGTATGTTTAGAGGGAACATACCTCAACATCATAATGCCCATATACAAAGAACCCACAACAAATATCATTCTCTATGGAAAAAAATTAAGAGCATTTCTTCTATGGTCAAGAACAAGACAGGGATGTCCACTCTCACCACTGTTATTTAACATGGTACTGGAAGTCCTAGCCTCAGCACTCACACAACAAAAATAAGTAAAAGGCATCCAAATCAGTTAAGAAGAGTAAAACTTTCATTATTTGCAGACAACATTATATTCTATGTACAAAACCTGAAATATTCAACCAAAAAAAAATTGCTAGTACTGATACACAAATTCAGCAAAGTTACAGGATACAAAATCAACATACATAAATCTGTTGCATTTCTACACACTGATAAGGAAACAGCAGAAAGAAAAATCAAAGAATCAATCCCATTTACAATTGCACCAAACACCATAAGATACCTAGGAATAGACCTAACCAAAGAGGTAAAAAATCTGTACTCTGAAAACTATAAAACACTGATGAAAGAAACTGAAGACAACACCAAAAAATGGAAAGACAATCAATGCTCATGGATTGGAAGAACAAATATGGTTAAAATGTCTATACTACCCAAAACAATGTACACATATAATGCAATCCCTATCAAAATACCATGAGCATTTGTCACAGAACAAGAATGAACAAACCTCGAATGTGTGTGGAACCACAAAATACCCTGCATAGTCTAAGCAACCTTGAAAAAGAAAAGCAAAGCTGGAAGCATCACAATTCCAGACTTCAATTTATATTACAAAGCTGTAGTCATCAAGACAGTATGGCATTGGCACAAAAACACATAGACCAATGAACCAGAACAGAAAGCCCAGAAATGGACCCACAGCTCTTTGGTCAACTAATCTTAGACAAAGCAGGAAAGAATATCCAATGGAAAAAGAGTCTATTCAGCAAATGGTGTAAGGAAAACTGGATAGCAACATGCAAAATAATGAAACTAGACCAGGTTCTTTACACCATACACAAAGATAAATTCAAAACGGATGAAAGACCTAAATGTGAGACAGGAAACCATCAAAATCCTAGAGCAGAACACAGGCAGCAACCTCTTTGACATCAGCCATGGCAACTTGTTACCAGATATGTCTCCTGAGACAATGGACACAAAAGCAAAAATGAACTAATTTCATCAAGATAAAAAGCTTCTGCACCGTGAAGGAAACAATCAACAAAAGTAAAAGCAATCTTCAGAATGGGAGAAGATATCTACAAATGATATATTTGATAAAGGTTTAATATCCAAAATACATAAAGAACTTATAAAACTCAACACCTCCCCAAACCCAAATAATCCAGTTAAGAAATGGGCAGAAGACATGAATAGACATTTTTTCAAAGACATCCAGATGTCTGACAGACACACAAAAAGATGCTCAATATCACTGATCATCAGGGAAATACAAATCAAAACTACAATGAGACATCACTTCTCACCTGTCAGAATGGCTAAAATTAAAAACACAGGAAAAAACAGATGTTGGCAAGAATGTGGAGAAAGGGGAACCCTCTTACATTGTTGGTGGGAATGTAAATTGGTGCAGCCACTCTGGGAAACAGTAGGAAATTCCTCAAAATGTGAAAAATAAAACTACACTATGACCCAGAAATTTCACTCCTAGGTATTTACTCAAAGTGAACAAAAATACTGATTCGAAGGGATACATGCATCCAGATGTTTATAGTAGCATTATCAGCAATAGCCGTATTATGGAAAGAGCCCAAATGTCCACCCACTGATGAATGGATACCAAAGTTGTGGGGACACCTGGGTAGCTCAGTCAGTTAAGTGTCCAACTCTTGGCTTTGGCTCAGTTCATGACCTCTTGGTGTTGGAATCGAGCCCATATTGGGCTCTGTGCTCAGTGTGGAGTCTGCTTCAGATTCTCTCTCCTTCTCCCTCTACCCCTCCCTGTGCTTGCTCACTCACTCGCTCTCTCTTTCTTGTAAATAAATAAATAAATAAATAAATAAATAAATAAATAAATAAATAAAATCTTAAAAAAAGAGAGAGAGATACAATGGAATATTACTCAGCAGTCAAAAATAATGATATCTTGCCATTTACAATGACATGGAAGTAGAGAGTATTATGCCAAGTGAAATAAGCCAGTGGAGAAAGAAAAATACCATATAATTTCACTCATATTGGAATTTAAGAAACATAACAGATGAATCTAGTGGAAAAAAAGAGAGAGAGGCAAACCATAAAACAAACTCTTAACTATAGAAAACAAACAGGGTTGCTGGAGGGGAGGGGAGCAGGGGAATGGGTTAAATGGTTGATGGATATTAAGGAGAGAACTTGTGATGAGCCCTGGGTGTTTTATGTAAGTTTTGAATCACTAAATCCCAAACCTGAAACTAATATTATACTGTATTTTAACTAACTGGAATTTAAATAAAAAGTTGAACTACAAAAAGAAAATAAAGCTTGCTTGTGAAATTAAATATACAGACTTACTATAGTGCTAGAATCTAACAATAGTGTGTAAATCACTTTTAATTCTGATAAAGAAGTTAAAAGACAAAAGCACAAAAATAACTGGCATTAAAATGTGATAATGTATACACAATATAAAATATATCAATAGATACACAACATTTATATACAATATAAATGATGTAATTTTTGGTGTCAATAACATAGTGTGTGTACAAAGTGAAAAGTAAAAGTGTAAAATTTTTTATGTGATTGAATTTAAGTTGCTGTCAACTTCAAATGGATTGCTGTAAGATGATTTATGTAAGTCCCGGGGCACCTGGGGGGCTCAGTCATTAAGCATCTGCCTTCAGCTCAGGTCATGATCCCAGGGTCCTGGGATCAAGCCCCGCATCGGGCTCCCTGCTCGGTGGGAAGCCTGCTTCTCCCTCTCCCACTCCCCCTGCTTGTGTTCCCTCTCTTGCTGTGTCTCTCTGTGTCAAATAAATAAATAAAATCTTTTTAAAAAAAAGATGTTTTATGTAAGTCCCATTGTATCCACAAAGAATATATCAATAGAAGATACAGAAAAGAAAATGAGAATCAAAGCATGTCACAACAACAAAAAAATCAACAAAAAGAAAGCAAGAGAGCTAGAGAGGGAAAGGGGACAAAAATATTTCAAGACTAGTGACAAACAATGAATAGAATGACAGTACTAAGTTCTTCCCTATCAGTAAGTACTTTTAATGCAAATGGATCATTGCAAGTAATTAGATAGATATAATTTTTGAAAGTTCAATATTAATACGAACTGGCCTTTGATCTGCCAAGAGCATAACAAACAAGACATTTAAATCCTTTTTGATATAGTTTCAATTTATGTATTTTTAAGATATGTTCTTCAGTGGACTGTGGCATGTGGATAGATACATTATATACATTATATATAATGTAAAACATTGAAAATGTTTGGGGAAAAGGGAGAAGGGGAGACTTATTAATAATATTGCCATTACAATAAAGTCACTATTAATATTTTCTTCTTGGTATGTCTAGTTAGACATGTAGTCCAGTTGCATATGTACCTTTATATAATTTTCCACTTAAAGTTGTATTATTACTACATAGTCTTCATATTTAAATTTAATGAAGATAGCATTTTTATACTATTACCTATATTTACATAAACATATTCAAGTTCATATTTGAAAGATGTGTATAAATGAATAAACAAATAAGCAAATAAATCATTTCAATAGATGTGCAATATTCCATCATAAATGTAATGCTGTTAATCATGTATCAATTATTAAAAAAAGTAGTTCTTTTTTCACTTATGCAATTTCAAATAATATTTTTCTACTAATTATTTTCAACACATTGTACTATCTCCTTTGATTATTTTTGCACAACTAGAATTTCTGGATGGAAGGACTTGACTCCTGATAAATACTAAAACTTTGATTTCCAAATGTTCTGAACCAGTATCCCCTGCCAGTATTAATATATAGGTAGGCTGATTTCCCTGACACTCCAGTAAGTGGAAAAGGAGACTAGATATTTCAGGAATACTAAGGCTTTAAATTCCTGTGGTCACTGTTTGTTATACACAATTTTGTGCCTGCATTATGAAACCCAATAAACTATTTTGGCCATTTAACCCCTTCATAAACTCCCTCCCTTGCTCCTCAATATTTGAATGGTTATGAGAAATTTTGGTGGTATTGATAGGTTTTTCTCACAAATGTTATTTCTTCTTTCTTTTGTGTGAGATAAATTTTCTACCAGTATGATATAGAAATGTATTATATAAGCGCAAAACAATATTTTACTTTTTAAGTCTATTGACCCTATGGCAGAAAATGGTACTCAATGGAATTGAGTTTGTAATTGCTAAACAATAAACAAACATGTGTGGACTAAAAAAAACAAACAAACAAACAAAAAAAAACGTGTGTGGACTAGAGGTATTTGTTATATTAAATGCAAATAAAAAGATAAATAAAAAATAATAACTGCTTGCCACCTTCAGAACAAGCTGGAACTTCTGCAAATGTATAATCTAAATGTTACTAGACTTCCAAAGATGGTTGCACTGTGAGTTATGTCTGCCTTTACATATTACTTCACTCCTCATAGTCTCTATGACAGAAATTTTGAAGCCATGGTAGAGCAGAGATGCTAGCAAATAATCTAATTATCCAAATAGCCCAGGCACTGCGTCTCTGTCACATGTCCTCATGAATTAAGACAAATCAATTTAATGATCAATTTCAAACTGGGTAAAAAAATAATAATTTTACAATGTATAATAAAACCAGTTTATTCATAGCAAAACTGATCATCATTCAATATTATATTTAGATAAGATACTTTAATTATACTAAAGTGAGTTATCAAAATGTCAAGCTAATCATATTTATTTTAATTCAAAAACACCTCTTAAAATACTAAGCTAAATGCTTTCTCCTAACATTCCAGAGTAAGCCAGCCTTAGCCAAAATGATAATTCCAGCCCATTAGATAAAAGCTGGACTGAAGAGATCATTTAGTCTATTCTTCCACATTTTACTGGTGAAGAAGTTAGAATCATCATATGTGATATAAGGCATTCAAAATCACACATCTGGTAAGTGGCAGAAAAGAGGTAGGAAACCATGTCTCTCATCTTCCAGTTAAAAGGCCTTTTCATTATCCTTCCACACCCAACCTTCCACCAACAGCAAGTTTGTTAGTGGTGTGCTTTCATCCCTTGGCTACATTTTAATCTCAGTGGGAATGAACAGTGATAGATTAATTAGATAAATAAGTCCTACTAATGATGGTCTTATTCATTCATCAATTTATACTGTTAGTTTTTTAAGTCTCAGAGACACAAATTAAAATAGGGCCTCAAACTTTAGGATTGTTTGTTCCAGCACTTTGAAAAATGTCATTGGAAATTTGATCGGGATGGCATTGAAGGTACAGATTGCTCTGGGTAGCATAAAAATTTTAATAATGTTTATTCTTCCTATCCATGAGCATGGAATGTTTTTCCATCTTTTTGTGTCTTCTTCAATTTCTTTCATGAGTGTTCTGTAGTTCCTAGAGGATAGATGCTTTACCTCTTTGGTTAGGTCTATTCTGAGGTATCTTATGGTTTTTGGTGCTATTGTAAATGGAATCCTTTCTCTAATTTCTCCTTCTATAGTTGCATTGTTAGTGTATAAGAAAGCAACTGGTTTCTGTGCATTGATTTTGTATCCTGACACATTAGTGAATTGCTGTATGAGTTCTACTAATTTGGGGGTGGTGGAGTCTTTTGCATTTTCCACATAAAGTATCATGTCATCTGCAAAGAGAGAATTTGACTTCTTCTTTGCCAATTTGAATACATTTTATTTCTTTTTGTTGTCTGATTGCTATTGCCAGGACTTCTAGTACTATGTTGAACAATAGTGGTGAGAGTGGGCATCCTTGTCGTCTTCCTGGTCTTAAGGGAAAGGCTCTCAGCTTTTCCCCATTGAGGATGATATTCACTGTGGGTTTTTCATAGATGGATTTTATGAACTTGAGGAATGTTCCCTCTATCCCTATACTCTGAAGAGTTTTAATCAGGAAAGGATGCTGTATTTTGTCAAATACTTAATCTGCATCAATTGAGAAGACCATATGGTTCTTCTCTCTCCTCTTATTAATGTGTTCTATCACATTGATTGATTTGTGAATGTTGAACCACCCTTACATCCTGGGGATAAATTCCACTTGGTCGTGGTGCATGATTCTTTTAATGTATTGTTGGATCCTGTTAGCTAGGATACTCATCAGGGTTATCATTCTGAAATTCTCCTTTTTGATGGGGTCTTTGCCTGGTTTGGGGATCAAGGTAATGCTGGTCTCAGAGAATGAGTTTGGAAGTTTTCCTTCTGTTTCTATTTTTTGAAACAGCTTCAGGAGAATAGGTATTATTTCTTCTTTGAATGTTTGGTAGAATTCCCCTGGACTTTTGTTTTTTGGGAGGTTTTTGATCTCTGCTTCAATCTCGTTAGTGGTTATTGGCCTAATCAGGTTGTCAATTTCTTCCTGTTTCAGTCTTAGGAGTTTGTAGGTTTCCAGGTAGGCATCCATTTCTTCCAGTTGCTCAATTTATTGTCATATAGTTGTTGATAATAATTTCTAATAATTGTTTCTATTTCCTTGGTGTTAGTCGTGATTTCTCCCTTTTCATGCATAATTTTATTAATCTGGGTCCTTTCTCTTTTCTTTTGGATAAGTCTGGCCAGTGGTTTATCAATCTTATTAATTCTTTGAAAGAACCAGCTTCTAGTTTTGTTAATTTGATCTACTGTGCTACTGGTTTCTTATTCATTGATCTCTGCTCTAATCTTAATTATTTCTCTGCTAATGTGTGGCTTAAGCATTGTTTGTTGTTTTTTCTCTAGTTCTTTAAGCTGTAAAATTAGTTGGTGAATCCAGGATTTTTCTTTTTTCTTTTTTTTTTTTTTTTTTTTTTTTTGAGTGAGGCTTGAATGGCTATGTATTTTCCCCTTAGGAACACCTTTGCAGTAACCCATAGGTTCTGGACCAATGTGTTTTCATTCTCATTCGTTTCCATGAATTGTTTAGCTTTTTCTTTGATTTCCTGGTTGACCCAAACATTCTTGAGCAGAGTGGTCTTTAGCTTCCAAGTGTTTAAATTCCTTCCAAAATTTTCTTCTGACTGAGTTCCAGTTTTAAAGCATTATGGTCTGAGAATATGCAGGGAATAATCTCAGTCTTTTGGTATTGGTTGAGACCTGATTTTTGACCCAGTATGTGGTCTATTCTGGAGAAAGTTCTGTGTGTGCTTGAGAAGAATGAGTATTCTGTTGTTTTAGCGTGGAATGTTCTGTATATATCTACGAGGTCCATCTGGTCCAGTGTGTCATTCAAAGCTCTTGTTTCTTTGTTGATTTTCTGCTTAGATGATCTGTCTATTGCTGAGAGTGGAGTATTGAGGTCTCCTACAATTAAAGTATTATTATCAATATGATGCTTTATTTTGGTTAACAGTTGTCTTATGTAGATGGCTGCTCACATGTTGGGGACATAGATATTTACAACTGTTAGATCTTCTTGTTGGATAAACCCTTTAAGAATGATATAGTATCGGGCGCCTGGGTGGCTCAGATGGTTAAGCATCTGCCTTTGGCTCAGATCATGATCCCAGGGTCCTGGGATCGAGTCCCGCATCAGGCTCCCTGCTCCTTGGGAGCCTTCTTCTCCCTCTGCTTCTCTCTCTCTCTCCCTCTCTCTCTCTCCCTCTGTCTCTCATGAATAAATAAATAAAATCTTAAAAAAAATTCTAAAAAAAAAGAATGATATAGTATCCTTATGTGTCTCTAACTACAG
The DNA here is from genome assembly GCF_037043125.1 of Eumetopias jubatus. Lineage (NCBI taxonomy): Eukaryota > Metazoa > Chordata > Mammalia > Carnivora > Otariidae > Eumetopias > Eumetopias jubatus. Next base: position 22,037,089 of record NW_028274817.1, on the reverse strand, counting down.
TCTTTAGTTTAAAATCTAATTTGTCTGGTATAAGAATTGCTACTCCAGCTTTCTTTTGAGGTCTGTTGGCATGGAAGATGGATCTTCATCCCTTCACTTTCAGTCTGGATGTATCATTAGGTTCAAAATGAGTCTCTCATAGACAGCATATGGATGGGTCCTGTCTTTCTATCCAGTCTACAACCCTGTGCCGTTTTATGGGAGCATTTAGATCATTCACATTGAGAGTGATTATTGAAAGATATGAATTTATTGTCATCACGTTGCCTGTGAAGACCTTGTTTCTATAGATTGTCTCTGTATATTTCTGTTCTATATCACTCTTGGGGTCTTTCTACTTTTATAGAACCCCCCTTAATATTTCTTGCAGGATTGGCTTAGTGGTCACATATTCTTTCAGTTTCTGCCAGTTTTGGAACCTCTGCATTTCTCCATCCATTCTAAATAACAACCTTGCAGATAAAGTATTTTTAGCTGCATGTTCTTCTCATTTAGTACCCTGAGTATGTCTTGCTAGCCCTTTCAGGCTTGCCAGGTCTCTGTGGATAGGTCTGACGTTATTCTGATGTTCCTCCTTCTGTGCTGGAACAAACAATCCTAATATTTGTGTGGAATCAGAAAAGACCCCAAATCACCAAGGAAATGTTGAAAAAGAAAAACAAAGCTGGGGGCATCACGTTGCCTGATTTCAAGCTATATTACAAAGCTGTGATCACCAAGACAGCATGGTACTGGCACAAAAACAGACATATAGACCAATGGAACAGAATAGAGAACCCAGATATGGACTCCCAACTCTATGGCAAAATAATCTTTGACAAAGCAGGAAAAAACTTGCAATGGAAAAAGTTTCTTCAATAAATGGTGCTGGGAAAAGTGGACAGCCACATGCAGAAGAATGAAACTCGACCATTCTCTAACACCATTCACAAAGATAAACTCAAAGTGGATGAAAGACCTCAATGTGAGACAGGAATCCACCAAAATCCTAGAGACCAACATAGGCAGTAACGACCTTCGACATCGGCCACAGCAACTTCTTTCAAAATATATCTCCAAAGGCTAGTGAAACAAAAGCAAAAATGAACTTTTGGGATTTCATTAAGATTAAAAGCTTCTGCACAGCAAAGGAAACAGTCAAAAAAAGAAGCAACCCACAGAATGAGAGAAGATATTTGCAAATGACACTACAAACAAAGCACTGATTTCCAAGATCTATAAAGAACTTCTCAAACTCAAACTTCTCAAACACAAAAACAAACACCCAAAAAACAAATGATCAAGTCAAAAAATGGGCAGAAGACATGAACAGACACTTCTCCAAAGAAAACATACAAATGGCTAACAGACACATGAAACAATGTTCATCATCATTAGCCATCAGGGAAATTCAAATCAAAACCACATTAAGATACCACCTTACACCAGTTAGAATGGCAAAAATGGACAGGGAAAGAAACAACAAATGTTGGAGAGGTTGTGGACAAAGGGGAACCCTTTTACACTGTTGGTGGGAACGCACGTTGGTACAGCCACTTTGGAAAACAGTTGGAGGTGCGTCAAAGAATTAAAAATAGAGCTAGCTACCCTATGACCCAGCAATTGCACTGCTGGGTATTTACCCCAAAGACACAGATGTAGTGAAAAGAAGGGCCATATGCACCCCAATGTTCATAGCAGCAATGTCTGCAATAGCCAAACTGTGGACAGAGCCAAGATGCCATTCAACAAATGAATGGATAAAGAAGATGTGTTCCATATATACAATGGAATATAACTCAGCCATCAGAAAGGATGAATACCCAACTTTTACATCAACATGGATGGGACTGGAGGAGATTATGTTAAGTGAAATAAGTCAAGCAGAGAAAGTCAATTATTGTATAGTTTCACTTATTTGTGGAACATAAAGAATAGCATCGAGGACATTAGGGGAAGGAAAGGAAAAAGGAAGGGGGGAATCAGAAGGGGAGACAACCACGAAAAACTATGGTCTCCAAGAAACAAACTGAGGGTTTTAGAGGGGAGGGGGATGGGAGGATTAGTTAGCCCCGTGATGGGTATTAAGGAGGGCATGTACTGCATGGAGCACTGGGTGTTACACCAAAACAATGAATCATGGATCATTAGATCAAAAGCTAATGATGTATTGTATGGTGACTAACATAACATAATAAAATAAATTAAAATTAAAAAAAAATATGGCTTCAATCTTGACTGCCCTAGTGATACTCAGAGCCTAGTGGGGAAAACAGATAATTACAGTAATGTGATAAGTGCTGTAATAAAAGGTTTTATGAGGTGCTGAGGGTGAACAAAGGAGAAAGTTTTCTACCACTTATTTTGGACAGAGAGGGCACATGTGTGGGGGAATTCACAGAGGAACTGATGCTTGGGATGAAGTTAGATTATTTCTAATAATTTATGGATCCAGCATCATACATTTGTTCAGGGTACAGAAATTCAGTTTCTGAGCCCACCATAAAAAGAAAAAATATTTTGATTACTAGACCAGAGGACCATCATTTTTGAAGGGAATCACCATGTCTTGGATTAACACTACTTTTGAGAGGGGTATTTTCCTACACCCTTTCCCACCCCTGGTTGGAATAAGTGTCTCTCTTCAAGTATGAGTCTGTCTTCCCCATCTCTTTGTTAGTTCAGTGAAGTACTATACCATTAGCAGATGCTTGGTATGTGCTGGATGTCTGTTTATGGATTAGTGAATATGCTTACCCCTTGTCTTAACATATTCCTTCATTCATGCATTCATTCAACAAATTTTTTGAGCAACTACTTTTTGTCAGGGCTTCAGCTAGGTTGTGGGGCTATAACATTAAAAAAAGCTCTCACAGTCTGATCGAGGAGACAGACAAACTAAGAGGTTGTTGTTGGTAAGTGCTTAGTGAGGGAAAGGAAAAGGTGGCCTAAAGGCATAGACAGAGGACTAAAGAGCATTCCAGGCAGAGGGAACAGCATGTGCAAAGGCCTGGAGGCAAGACAATATGGTATCTTTGAGCAATTAAAAAAAATGTTAGTCTGGACCAGAGAGTATGTCTGAGGGTTTGAGAATTGTTGTCAGTCAGAATTTGCAGTCTTGGAAACTACATCTTCTGGGGGTGCCATCACCTTGGACAAGTGAGACAAACCCACTTGGCCCACAGACCATGTACTCAAAAAGCCCAGAGACTCAGTACATTTTCCTCTAGCCTTGTCTTTATCATTCAACATCTAAAGCATAAACCCTTCTGGCCACTTGAGTCTCTCTGGCACCATCATAATCCACCCACTCCAAATATTTCCTTAACTTTCCAAACAATTCCAATGTGCCTTCCAGGACTTTAGTTGCATAATCTGCAGCATTTCCCTCATTATTTTATCACTTCTTTAAGGATTGCCTCCATGAACTGGAACCAAGCTTTCCCCTAACAACACAGCTGCCTGACCCTGCAACACTCTTGAACAATGATTTTATGTTTCTCTCACACCCCATATGCCTCTGGAGATTAGGTATTTCCCTTGGTCCCTTTGATATTTTGGGACTAAAAGTCTCCAAACAGCTTGAAAAAAGAAAAAAAAATAGAACAACAACAACAACAAAAAAAAAAAAACTCTGTTCCTTTGAGATAGACACTATCCAGTTCCCCACCTACTCACTCTTCCAGCATTTAGTAATGATTTTGTTAAATGGTTCAGTCTTTCCTCCATCTCTACTTCAGATGTCATTCCTGATGACTTCCAAGCCTCTGTTCCTTGACCTCCTCACATCCATTGAGTTCTCAATTTTCTTTCAGCAACATGTTCTCACTGTCACACTTTGGATCTTAACAGTCCCTATAACTGCCACCCCTACTATCACTGATCAAATGATTTTACTTTCTGACCAAAACTTCAACTTCATGGCCCACTGATCCCTCCATTGCATGCCATTCCATCGGATCTAATTTTTATTTATTCTCTGTCATATCCAGCTTTGATTCCATAATTCATAATTTTAATAACACTCCTACCAAAACTCCAAACTCTCTTGCCTTCTGTCTTTCATTCACATCATCTAACAAAGTACTAAAATGGATGAGCTTGGTTTATTTCCATTTTATATACCTGCACCTCATTAACACAGCTTGAAAATCTACCAAAGGGAAGATGGCTATCTGTACAATTATAATTACCAACCTTCCCTTCACAGTCAAATTTCCCAAAAGGTGAAAGTACCTTCATTTCCTCAACTCCCACCCATTCTTTGATTTGTCCAATCTGGATTCTACCAACCATTTCTTGTTTAATATAACCATGACTTCCAGATCACTAAGTAGGCAGGTATTTTTCAGTCCTCAATTTACTTGACCTCTTAGCAACATTTCATACTGCTGCACATTCATTACTTCTTGAAAAATTAATTTTTGGCTTCCAAGACATAATACTCTCTTGGTTTTCCTCTTACATATTTGTCTGACAGCATATCCAGTTGCCTATTTAGTACCCCATCTTGCCATCTCAAACTCAATAAAATACAAAGCCAAATTTATTATGCCCACCATCTGAAGGTCTCCAATACCCTTCCCAATATTCTCTATCCAGTGAATGTCATGCCCAACCATTCAGTAATATCAAGCAAGAAAACTGACACTCTTTCTTGACACTCCCCTCTCCTTTAGCCTCAGTATTTTATTATCAAGTCTTGGGTATTTTTCTAAACCTCTAGAATCTGACTATTAAGACTTGGAGATTTTACCTCTTTTACATTTCTTTAATCTGTTATCTTGTTAGTTCAAGCTACTATTCTTTTTCCTACTTTATTTATATAGCTTCTTTATTGATCTCCTTGATTACACTTTGTCCTGGGAAATGTTATAGAGTTAAAACCAGGATAATTTAGTGACTGGATGCAGAGATGAAAGAAGGAGGAATCCTAGGTGATGTTCAAAGTTTTTATTTGAATGACTAGATAGGTGATGTTTTTAATAAACGAGATAGAGACCACAGGAAGAAGATGAGTTTTGAGACTTCCGAAGTAATCTGTGCATAGGCTGTGGTTGAATACATAGGGTTGGATAAGATAACCTAAAAAGTAAAATAAAAGTGGAAGAAAAACCAAAGCTTGAGAAGTAGGATTACTATTTTCAGGAACATTCTAGCTTTTAATAACACTTACAAAGAAAAAAGAAAAAAACACTGCTAGAAATTTTCACCAGTAGGTATTCTTGTTACACATAGACTCTTCAACAAATGAGGTTTTTTATTAGACTATTTACATATGTGCTAGTTGTTTTTCTTGTCTATTAAACTGCAGACCATGGAAGGACAGTGACATGATTAGAAAAGAAATCCCACAATGTAGGGGCGCCTGGGTGGCTCAGTCATTAAGCGTCTGCCTTCAGCTCAGGTCGTGATCCTAGGGTTCTGGGATTGAGTCCCATGTCGGGCTCCCTGCTCCATGGGAAGCCTGCTTCTCCCTCTCCTGTTCCCCCTGCTTGTGTTCCCTCTCTCGCTGTGTCTCTCTGTCAAATAAATAAATAAAATCTTAAAAAAAAGAAATCCCACAATGTAACTGCTTTTACTTAAAAATCAAAAGTACTAGTTTCAAATAAGCCTGATAATCCTACTTCAGTTTTTAAAGATTTTTTTCATTTATTTGAGAGAGAGAGACAGAGCACAAGTGAGGGAAGGGGCAGAGGGAGAGGGAGAAGCAGACTCCCTGCTGAGTGGGGATCCCATTGTGGGGCTCCATCCCAGCACCCTGAGATCATGACCTGAGCTGAAGGCAGAGGGTTAACTGACTAAGCCACTCAGGTGCCCCCTATTTCATTTTCTTAGTCAATTTTTTCTCACTTTCCTAGATTACTTAGCTTGCCTCAAATATCTATCACTTTCTCCAACTATCCTGAATCTCAAATGATGAAATTAATTCTAATTTTATAGGGAAATTGAGGCTATGAGAAGAGAACCATCCAACAAACCCCACCTTTAAATCTACCAAACTACTTTCTTCTATGTTTCTATTACAATTTTATCCTGTTATTGTGGATGAACTATCTTTCCATCTTGATAAAGAAAATCATTCCACAATGCACTATATTTCAGGCTCTCATCTATGTATTTTTTTCTGTCTTTGCCTTTTCTTACTCTATAAGTTGATCCCATTCTCCTGTTTCATTGCCAGATGCACATAAACATGTAATAAAGCCTTCTTGTCTTAAATTCTTAACTTGAGCTTGCCCAATACTCTAGTTTTATCACTTATCTCCACTCCTCTTTAGAGAAAATATATTTTAACAAATTTTCTACATGTGTACTCTTTACAATCTTCCATTCTTTCTGTCTATATAAGTATATATGGACACAGAAAAGTGAATGAAACATAAAGCCATAATTTAAAAAATATTTACAAAGTGATAAGTAATGTAACCACAATCCAGGTGAAAACAACAACAACAACAATAACAAAAACCCAAAGAATTTTATCAGTACTCTGGGGGGGGTGGAACAAGATGGCAGAGGAGTAGGAGACCTGGATTTGTCTGGTCTCAGGAATTCAGCTGGATAGGGAATCAAACCATTCTGAACACCTACGAACTCAACAGGAGATCGAAGAAAAGAATAGCAACAACTCTGAACAGAAAAGCCACCACTTTCTGGAAGGTAGGACGTGCAGAGAAGTGAATCCAAGGCGATATTCGGGAGGATAGATGGAGGAGGGGGTCTCCGTCGGTCGCTTCTGGCAAGTGATAGAGCATCGGAGCACAAAATCGGAACTTTTAGAAGTCCGCTCCACTGAGGAATATCGCTCCAGTGGCTAAGCAGGGGGTGGAAACTTCGAGGGACTGTGTGATCTCAGGATCCTCAGGATCACAGAAAGACCGGGGGTGCCTGAGTGCGGCAGAGCTCCCAGGTATCAGAGTGGGGAAGCCAGCTGTAGAGACAGAGCCAAGGTGTGGGCTCTCAGGTCGGGGTGCCATAAACTGTGATCGGCGACATTATCGGGCCACTGCTCCTCCAGCAGGGACCCAACAAGCGGCAAATCCGGGGAGACTCCCCTTCCTCCCCTGAGTGGAGCAGCGCGGGAGCTCACTGCAAGGATCTGCCAGGATTGGAGACTCCACACCAAGTCCGGTGCCAGAGATAGAAACACTTGGTCACAGGCCGGGTGAGCACAGAGTGCGGCTGGAGACCAGGGAGACGGGAGTGATTGACTGCTTTCCTCTGGGGGCACACTGAGGAGCGGGGCCCTGAGTTCTTGCCTCCTCTGGGGTGGAGATTGGGAGGCCGTCATTTTCACTCTCGTCCTCCAAAGCTGTACCGAAAGCTTGCAGGGAACAAAATCTCCTGAGAGCAAACCCGAGCAGACTACTTGGCCCGGACCGACAAGGGTGGGGCAATTCCACCTCTGGCAAAGACACTTGGGAACCACGGCAACAGGCCCCTCCCCCAGAAGATCAGCAAGAACAGCCAGCCAAGACCAAGTTTACCCATCAATGAGAACGGCAGAACTCCAGCGTTAGGGGAATACTGCACATAGAATACATGGCTTTTATACCATGATTCTTTAGTCCTTCAAAGCTAATTTTTTTAACTGTCTTTTTTTTTGAATTATTCTTTTTCCCTTTTTCAACCAACAACTTATCAAACCGTTTTTAAAAAAATTATTTTCCATTTTTAGAGTCATATTCTATCCCTTCAGAGTAGTTACCCTTTTTTTGTCATATATATATAAGTTGTTCTCTCTTTAAAATTTTGAGATACAATTTCTTCTAACAGAACAAAATATACCCCAAATCTCTAGTGCATGGCTTTGTTCTAGTCTCCTGCCTGATCACATCCCCCCTTTTTTCTTTCTTTCTTTCTTTTCTTTTAAATCCTGTTCTTTCTTTTTTCAAACAACTTCTTATCTTATAAATTCTTTATATAAAATTTTTTATAATTTTCATCGTTACAGTCATATTCCATCCCTTCATCGTATCAACCCTTCTTTTATTTATTTATTTATTTATTATTTATTTATTTATTTTTAAAGATTTTATTTATTTATTTGAGAGAGAATGAGAGACAGAGAGCATGAGAGGGAAGAGGGCCAGAGGGAGAAGCAGACCCCCCGCCGAGCAGGGAACCCGATGTGGGACTCAATCCTGGAACTCCAGGATCATGACCTGAGCCGAAGGCAGTCGCTTAACCAACTGAGCCACCCAGGCACCCTCAACCCTTATTTTTAAAATACGTAAGTCTTTCTTCTTTTAAAATTTTGGGAGGCACTTTCTTCTAACAGACCAAAATGCACCCAAAATCTAGTGTGTGGCACTGATCTATGCACCAGCCTGATCATATTTGATCATATTCTGTTTTATTTTGTTTTGTTCTCTTCATGTTTGTTTTTATCTTTTTCTTTTCTTTTTTTTTCTCTTTCTTTTTTCTTTCTTTCCCTTTCTTTTCCCCTGGTTTCAGGTCTTTTCTGATTTATTTAGAGTTTATTTTCTGGGCACGTTGTTACCCTGTTAACATTTTGTTCTCTCATTCATCTGTTCTCCTCTGGACAAAATGACAAGATGGAAAAAATCACCTCACAAAAAGAACAAGAGGTAGTACCGTCTGCCAGGGACCTACTCAATATGGACATTAGTATGATGTCGGACCTAGAGTTCAGAATCATGATTTTAAAGATACTAGCTGGGCTTGAAAAAAGCATGGAAGTTATTAGAGAAACCCTTTCTGGAGAAATAAAAGAACTAAAATCTAACCAAGTCCAAATCAAGAAGGCTATTAATGAGGTGCAGTCAAAAATGGGGGCAATAACTGCTAGGATAAATGAGGCAGAAGAGAGAATCAGTAATATAGAAGACCAAATGATGGAAAATAAAGAAGGTGAGAAAAAGAGACGTAAACAACTACTGGATCACTAGGGCAGAACTCAAGAGATAAGCGATAACATAAGATGAAATAACATTAGAATAATTGGGATCCCAGAAGAAGATGAAAGAGAGAGAGGGGCAGAAGGTATATTGCAGCAAATTAGAGCAGGGAACTTCCCTAATGTGGGGAAGGAAACAAGCATCAAAATCCAGGAGGCACAGAGAACCCCTCTCAAAATCAATAAAAATATGTCAACACCCCGACATCTGATAGTAAAACTTACGAGTCTCAGAGACAAAGAGAGACTCCTGAAAGCAGCTCGGGAGAAGAGATATGTAACCTACAATGGTAGAAACATTAAACCAAAGACTGTAATAAGAGATGAGGAAGGACACTATATCCTACTTAAAGGGTCTATCCAACAAGAAGATCTAACAATTGTAAATATCTATGCCCCTAACATGGGAACAGCCAATTATATAAGCCAATTAATAACAAAAGCAAAGAAACACATTTACAACAATAAAATAAGAGGGGGGGGACTTTAACACCCCCCTCACTGAAATGGACAGATCATCTAAGCAAAAGATCAACAAGGAAATAAAGACTAAATGACACACTGGACCAAATGGACTTCATAGACATATTCAGAACATTCCATCCCAGATCAATAGAATACACGTTCTGCTCTAGTGCCCATGGAACATTCTCCAGAAGAGATCACAACCTAGGTCACAAAGCAGGACTCAACCGCTACCAAAAGATTATTATTATTCCCTGCACATTTACAGACTACAAGCTTTGAAACTAGAATTCAATCACAAGAGGAAATTCGGAAAGAATTCAAATACATGGAGGCTAAAGAGCATCCTACTAAAGAATGAGTGGGTCAACCAGGAAATTAAAAAAGAATTAAAAAAAATTCATGGAAACCAATGAAAATGAAAACACAACTGTTCAAAATCTTTGGGATACAGTAAAGGCAGTTCTAAGAGGATAATATATAGCAATATAAGCCTTTCTCAAGAAACAAGAAAGGTCTCAAATACACAACCTAACCTTACACCTAAAGGAGCTAGAGAAAGAACAGCAAATAAAGCCTAAACCCAGCAGGAGAAGAGAAATAATATAGATAAAAGAAGAAATCAATGAAATGGGAACCAAAAGAACAGTAGAACAGATCAACGAAACTAGGAGCTGGTTCTTTGAAAGAATTAACAAGATTGATAAACCCCTGGCCAAACTTATCAAAAAGAAAAGAGAAATGACCCAAATCAACAAAATCATGAGTGAAAGAGGAGAGATTACAACCAACACCAAAGAAATACAAACAATTATAAGAACACATTATGAGCAACTATATGCCAGCAAATTAGATAACCTGGAGGAAATGGATGGATTCCTAGAGATGTATCAACTACCAAAATTGAACCAGTAAGAAATAGAAAACCTGAACAGACCTATAACCACTAAGAAAATTGAAGCACTCATCAAAAATCTCCCAACAAACAAAAGCCTTGGGCCAGATTTCTTCCCAGGGGAATTCTACCAAACATTTAAAGAAGAATTAATACCTATTCTCCTGAAACTGTTCCAAAAAATAGAAATGGAGGGAAAACTTCCAAACTTGTTTTATGAGGCCACCATTACCTTCTTCCCAAACCAGACAAAGACCCCATCAAAAAGGAGAATTACAGACCAATATCCCTGATGAACATGGATGCAAAAATTCTCACCAAAATACTAGCCAATAAGATCCAACGGTACATTTAAAGGATTATTCACCAGGACCAAATGGGATTTATCCCTGGGCTGCAAGTTTGGTTCAACATCAATAAATCAATCAATGTGACACAATACATTAATAAAAGAAAGAACAAAAACCATGTGATCCTCTCAATCGAAGCAGAAAAAGCATTTGACAAAGTATAGCATCCTTTCTTGATCAAAACTCTTCAGAGTATAGGGATAGAGGGTACATACCTTAATATCACAAAAGCCATCAATGAAAAACCTACAGCAAATATCATTCTCAATGGGGAAAAATTGAGAGCTTTCCCCCTCAGGTCAGGAATGCAGCAGGGATGTCAACTATCACCACTGCTATTCAACATGGTATTAGCAGGCCTAGCCACAGCAATCAGACAACAAAAAGAAATCAAAAGCATCCAAATCGGTAAAGAAGAAGTCAAACTCACTGTTTGTAGATGATATGATGCTTTATGTGGAAAACCCAAAAGACTCCACCCCAAAACTGCTAGAACTCATACAGGAATTTAGTAAAGTGGCAGGATATCAAATCAATGTACAGAAATCAGTGGAATTCCTATACACCAACGACAAGACTGAAGAGAGAGAAATTAAGGAGTCGATCCCATTTACAATTGCACCCAAACAATAAGATACCTAGGAATAAATCTAACCAAAGAGGCAAAGGGTTTGTACTTAGAAAACTATAAAATACTCATGAAAGAAATTGAGGAAGACACAAGGAAATGGAAAAACATTCCATGCTCATGGATTGGAAGAAAAAATATTGTGAAGATGTCAATGCTACCTAGGGCAGTCTACACATTCACTGCAATCCCCAACGAAATACCATCCACTTTTTTCAAAGAAATGGAACAAATAATCCTAAACTTTGTATGGAAGCAGAAAAGACCCCGAATAGCTAGAGGAATGTTGAAAAAGAAAAGCAAAGCTGACGGCATCACAATTCCGGACCTCCAGCTCTATTACAAAGCTGTCATCATCAAGACAGTATGCTACTGGCACAAAAACAAACACATAGATCAGTGGAAGAGCATAGAGAGCCCAGAAATGGACCCTCAACTCTATGGTCAACTAATCTTTGACAAAGGAAAGAATGTCCAATGGAAAAAAACAGTCTTTTCAACAAATGGTGTTGGGAAAATTGGACAGCCACATGCAGAAGAATGAAAGTGGACCATTTCCTTACACTGCACACAAAAATAGACTCCAAATGGTTGAAAGACCTAAACGTGAGACAGGAGTCCATGAAAATCCTAAAGGAAAGCACAGGCAGCAACCTCTTTGACCTCAGCTGCAGCAACTTCTTCCTAGAAACATTGCCAAAGGCAAGGGAAGCAAGGGCAAAAATGAACTATTGGGATTTCATCAAGATTTTTGCTTTTTCACAGCAAAAGAAACAGTCAACAAAACCAAAAGACAACCGATAGAATGGGAGAAGATATTTGCAAATGACATATCAGATAAAGGGCTAGTATCCAAAATCTATAAAGAACTTATCAAACTCAACACCCAAAGAACCAATAATCCAATCAAGAAATGGGGAGAAGACATGAACAGACATTTTTCCAAAAAAGACATCCAAATGGCCAACAGACACATGAAAAAGTGCTCAACATCGCTCGGCATCAGGGAAATCCAAATCCAAATCTAAATGAGATACCACCTCACACCAGTCAGAATGGCTAAATTTAACAAGTCAGGAAATGACAGATGTTGGTGGGGATGCGGAGAAAGGGTAACCCTCCTACACTGTTGGTAGGAATGCAAGCTGTTGCAACCACTCTGGAAAACAGTGTGGAGGTTCCTCAAAAAGTTGAAAATAGAGCTGCCATACAATCCAGTAATTGCACTACTGGGTATTTACCCCAAAGATACAAATGTAGGGATCCGAAGGGGTACATGCACCCCGATGTTTATAGCAGCAATGCCCCCAATAGCCAAACTGTGGAAAGGGCCAAGATGTCCATCGACAGATGAATGGGTAATAAAGAGGTACAGATTTGTACCTCTGAAACAAATAATGCAATATATGTAAGAAAGAAAAAGGAGAAGATAACAGGAGGGGAAGAATGAAGAGGGGGAAATCGGAGGGGGAGATGAACCATGAGAAACGATGGACTCTGAAATACAAACTGAGGGTTCTAGAGGGGTTGGGGGTGGGGGAATGGGTTAGCCTGGTGATGGCTATTAAGGAGGGCATGTTCTGCGTGGCACACTCGGTGTTATGCCAAACAATGAATCATGGAACCCTATATCAAAAACTAATGATATAATATATGGTGATTAACATTAGAATAAAAAAAATTAAAGAAAAAAAAAGAATTTTATCAATACTCCAGACACAGTCCCTTGTCTCTCAATATCTTGTTCTTGTTCTTCCTTATCAAAACATCATTCCTCCCTAGGAGTACATAACTATCCTTAGTTTTATTAGAATCACTTTTCTGCTACACATTTTAGTCTCACCACTTATGTATGCATCCCAAAATAAGGTGGTTTGCCTTTGCCCGTTTTTACAATATGTATAAATAGAAATTCACTGTATACTTTTTTTTTAATTGTCTTTGTGAGATTCATCCATGGCAACATTGCAGTTTGTTCATTGTCATTGCTGTATAGTATTCCACTAAATGAATATACCAAAATTAATTTATCCATTTTCTGTTGATGGACATAAGATTCTTTCTATTTTTGGATTATTACAAATAAGGTTACTATCAATATTCTTGTACATGTATCCAGGCACACATGCAAAGGAGTTTCTCTGGAATATAATATAATTAGTGGTGGACTTGCTAGATCATATGTGTGTATATCTTCCAACTTAGTAGATAATATCAATTTTCTAAAGTGATTGTATCAAATTGTACTCGCCTCAGAACTATACAATAGTTCCCACTGCAAAAATTCTTGCAAAATTCTTGCAAAATATTTAATATTTAATTTATATTCTTGCAAAAATTTAATATTTAATATTGTCAGTCTGTACAATTTCATTCAGTCTTGTGGCTGAATTATAATGTTTGTTATTTAAGATTTCTTTATATAATGGCTAATGGAATTGAATACCTTTTCTATATTGTTGTGGGCCATGTGGTTGTCTTTTATGAAACACCTATTAAGACATATTGATAGTCTTGTTCTTATTTGTAACGCTTCTTTATATAATCTGTATACTAATCCTTACTAACTTTGCATTTTAAAAATATCTTCTACAACTTGGTAGCTTATTTTTCACTCTTATTTAAGCTCCATCTTGTTTAATGAACAGGAATTTGTAGTTTGAATGTAGTTGATTTATTTAATTTGGCCAGAAATGTTTTCTAGTGTGTGATCTGAAGTTGGGAACTAATTCATTTTTTCTATATGTATAATCAATTTTCTTTTCTTTTCTTTTCTTTTTTTTTTGGTAGCTTCCACTACCTTATTTTTTTTGTTATGTTGTTAGCCACCATACTGTACATCATTAGTTTTTGATGTAGTGTTCAATGATTCATTAGTTGTGTATAACACCCAGTGCTTTCACAGAACTAATTATTATTATTTTTTTAAGATTTTATTTATTTATTTATCAGAAAGAGAGAGAGCACAAGCAGGGGGAGCAGCAGGCAGAGGGAGAAGCAGGCTCTCTGATGAGCAGAGAGCCGGTTGTGGGACTTGATCCCAGGACCCTGAGATCATGACCTGAGCTGAAGGCAGATGCTTAACCAACTGAGCCACCCAGGTGTCCCTCACAGAATTAATTATTAATAACACTTTTACCACTGCTCTGTAGTGCCACATCTATAATATTTACTATGTTTCATTGGTTTACTTTTCTATTCTGAGTGCAGGGGCTTTTTTTAAACTGTGGAATTTTTTTTTTTAAGATTTTATTTATCATTTGAGACACTGAGATACAGAGACAGAGAGAGAGAGCATGAGCGGGGGGAGAGGCAGAAGGAGAGGGAGAAGTAGGCTCCCCACCAAGCCAGGAGCCTGATGTGGGGCTCTATTCCAGGAAGCCGGGACCATGGCCCGAGCCAAAGGCAGACGCCCAACCATCTGAGCCACCCAGGCGCCCTAAACTGTGGAATCTTTAGTGACTGAAATGTTGTGTGATATTTCATAGACATTTAATAAATATTTATTGAATTAAAAAATAAATAAATAAATATTGAATTAATAATTGAATGAATGAAAAAAGATGATCCACCGAAATAATTATGAAACATATCAGTGTACATTTATCATAATTCAATTGTCCCAAGGAAAATTGACTAGAAAAGGTAAGTATACTTACACCATTACAATATGATGACTACTATTTATTTATTGAATAAATAATTGGAACTGATAAATTACTATTTTAAAAAATAATTAATTTTATTTATTGTTTATTGAATTATAATTAACATAGAGTGTTATGTTTCAGATGTATAAATGACTTTCTTAAGGAAACATCAAACTATACTATACATGTGAACTAACCTCATATTTTCATAGAACAGATCATCTTCATTAGGAGAATTAGATATAGACTGGACATATGTCAAATTTTGTATGTCTCTTCATCAATCTTTAATCAAATTGTTTGGAAAATTTTGATTCTAGATCTAAAACAATAAGGCCCATAAAATAAATTTTTAAAGTTCTTATTAGACACTTAGAACTTTAGAAGCTAAAGGACCCTGAAAGTTTATCAAATATACTCCTTTCATTTTACAGTTGAAGAAAGCAGCCAAGGAGGCAAAATAATTTGTTTAAATTTGCATACCTATTTACTAACAGATGTGGACTACAACACTGATTTCCTAGGCAGTGTTTTGTTTTGTTTTTTAATTGCACAAGCTCATCATGTCCATTGGATTTCAAAATACCAAGATTAAAATAGGATTTTTACTTTAAAAGAATGATTTTTAAATAACTTAAGGCACAATATAGTCTCTTCCTCTCCTCCCCTCCCCCCTCCCTCTCCTTCTTCTTCTTCTTCTTTCTTCTTCTTTTTTCTTCTTCTTCTTCTTTTTAATTACTATATTACTACTTGCAATAATTTCATTTCTAACAGATTGCTCTTGAAGTCTGCAAACTGCTGCATACATATTTTAAAATACATTTCTATGGCTCCAGATCTACATGGATGTATAACTTGTCTACAACATAGTGATTCTAACATAGCATTTTAAAATTAAAATTTGTTATAAAACATCAACCACAGATCTCTGTATTTATATTGCACCTTTACAATGTTATTATGTTTACCTCATGGCCAATCTAACTTTCTTCTCCCTATAAAATTTTAGTGTGTCATTTGTTAACATTTCTTGCTTATAGTGTAACCTCTTCCCGGATGCAGTGCTAATTGTATTTTTGGATTAACTTCGCATTCTAGCTTAATTGGCTCTACTTTAATTTGAAGTGGTGCAGTTTTGAATCTGCTGACAATTTAAAGCTCCTTTTCAAAGGTTTAAAAGGAAGACATAAAGAAATACTCTTATCCAAAGTTGGCATTTAATGACGTGGTATTGTATTTAAAAACTTGGCTCTGTGTAGTGAAGTAGAAAAGTCACTTCATACCTTCTTAAATAAAGAAAACTGTATAATGGGAAATAACAGAAGGAAAATACTCTCCACACCCAACTCTCTCATCCTCTCTATTAGCAAAAGCATCACATAGAAAACAAGTATAGAAAGAATTCATTGATCCTTTACATCTCTTGCTTTTTATGTTTTGTATGCCATTTCAAAATCTGTAGTGTCAAGCACAAAACAATATCTTCTTGATCTGCATGCATATGTGAATTAATATTGTGCTGTTTTAAAAATTTTGCCAAATCAAAGCATCTTCTTCAAACCCCTTTCTTTTTCCTCTTCTTAGTGACAGCCACTGAGATTGTGCTGCTCTCCTTTCTTCTCTTCCATTTCTGTTCTTTACTATTGGAGTCTAAAATATTGAATTTGGATGGTATAAGAGTCCACTTTCTAGTTTAGTTTAGAAATCCTGCTTAAGGAATAAAATCAGTAAGATGATGACAACAGTTTTCAAACCTTTCTTTCTACAGAAACACCAATTCTTACAACCAATTATGGACACAAGTATCTTTGTGGGACCCTAGTGGTCCAGCAGAGAGGTCCTAGCATCCTGTTGGAGCAAAAAAAATAATGTAGGGATAGATGCATTGAGAAGAGTTACAATAATAGTTTTACTTTACTCACTGTATCTCTCTTCCAAGGCAGCATGGATTAGTGCTAAGAGATACTCCCTCAGCTTAAAACTTTTCACAAAAGAAAATAACAGTGTAGTTAATGCCTGGCTTCCCCAGCCATGTCGGATGTTGTTCAAGAGAACCAGTTCTTTCTCACCTAACCCAGGACATTGAGGGAATTGGCTAGGCTGAATAGTCTGGGAGAAGCTAGATGCAGGGAAAAGAGGCAAGGGTTCATGGTAACCAGGGTGCAGAACCCAATAAATGTCCAGTTTCTACTAACTGTCTCACAATACCACCAAAAGGCCTGCTCATGAACATTGTAGGATTCATCACCTGTGGACTACCCAATCTATACCACAGTCACACTGCTATGTGTGCCCTTCCCTCTCACATAGCCACAACTCTCAGTACACCCTTACAGTGGCATATGTGAGACTCTGAAGATCATGAATGGGCACATGTAGATGGTTAGTTCATGCTGCTGGGTTGGTAGTAGGCACTTAATCTTGAAAACTTCAGGGCAATGCCTAAGGGAAAATACGTAAGAAACTCTCAGCATATGGTCTGACTTCACAGGATCAAAAGAAGGCATAAAATCCTAAGACTTCCTCCCCAAAGGGGGACACGAAAACTGCACTGGATGCATCCATAGAGAAGTTCTGAGAGAAGCCCAGAATCTTTATCCAGGCTCTCTAATGATAAAGACTTTCTTTCCCAAAACCAGGCAGTAAAGACTATAGGAAGTGACTGCTTCATCAAATGTGAAGACAGCAACAAGAGACTTTAAGGAACATGAAAAATGAAGGAAACATGACACCATTTAAGGAGCACCATAATATTCCAATAACTAAGCACAAAAAAATGAAGGTTTTTGAACTGCCTGACAATTCAAAATAATCATTTTAATAAAGCTCAGCAAACAACAAGAAAGCACAAACAACTCAATAAAATATAAAAACAATATATGAATGAAGAATTTCCAAAAAGAGAAAGCTTTTAAAAAGAACCACACAGAAATTCTGGAGCTGAAGAATACAATGAATGAAATGAAAAATGCAGTAGAGAGCTTAAACAGAAGACTTGATCAAACAAAAGAAAGAATGTACACATTCGGCAGAGCAAGATGGCAGAGAAGTAAGAGTCCTGGATTTTGTCTGTTCCCAGGAATTCAGCTGGATAGGGATCAAACCATTCTGAACACCTACGAAGAAGGTGTTCAAAGATCAAAGAAAGGAATAACAACAACTCTCTGAACAGAAAAGCTACAACTTTCTGGAAGGGAGGACGTGCAGAGAAGTGAATCCATGGCGATATTTAGGGAGATAGACGGCGGGGGAGGGGGCCTCGGTCGGTGCTTCTGGCAAGCATTAGAGCAGCAGAGCACAAAATAGGAAGTTTTAGAAGTCAGCTCTGCTGAGGGATGTCACGCCAGTGGCTAAGTGGGGGGTGGAACCCTCGTGGGACAGTGTGGTCTCAGGACCCTCAGGGTCACAGAAAGACTGGGGGTGCCTGAGTGCGGCAGAGCTCCCAGGTATTGGAGCAGGGACACCGGCTGCAAAGACAGAGCCGAGGAGTGAGCTCTCAGCTCGGGGTTGCCATAAACCATGATCCGTGGCACAGTCGGGCCACTGCTCTTCCAGCAGGGACCCAACATGCAGCAGATCTGGGGAGACTCCCCTTCCTCCCCTGGGAGGAACGGAACGGCAGCACACCGCAGGGATCTGCTGGGTTTGGAGACTCCATATGGGGTCGTGTGCCACAGATAGAAACACTCGGTCACAGGCCAGGTAAGCACAGATGAGTGGTTCAGTCATTAAGTGTCGACCTTCGGCTCAGGGTATGATCCCAGGGTCCTGGGATCGAGTCCCAGATCGGGCTCCTTGCTCAGTGAGGAGCCAACTTCTCCCTCTCCCTCTGCTGCTCCCCCTGCTTGTGTTCTCTCTCTCTCTGACAAATAAATAAATAAATAAAAATCTTAAAAAAAAAATGGAGGCTCTAACTGCTAAGATAAATGAGGCAGAAGAGAGAACCAGCAATATAGAAGACCAAATGATGGAAAATAAAGAAGCTGAGAAAAAGAGAGATAAACAACTACTGGATCACGAGGGCAGAATTCAAGAAATAAATGATAACATAAGATGAAACAACATTAGAATAATTGGGATCCCAGAAGAAGAAGAAAGAGAGAGAGAAGCAGAAGGTATATGGAGCAAATTATAGCAGAGAACTTCCCTAATTTTGGGAAGGAAACAGGATCCAGGAGGCACAGAGAACCCCTCTCAAATCAATAAAACTAGGTCAACACCCTGACATCTAATAGTAAAACTTATGAGTCTCAGAGAAAAAGAGAAAATCCTGAAAGCAGCTTGGGAGAAGAGATATGTAAACTACAATGGTAGAAACATTAGTTTGGCAACAGACCTATCCACAGAGACCTGGCAGGCCAGAAAGGATTGGCATGATATATTCAGAGCACTAAAGGAGAAACATATGCAGCCAAGAATACTATATCCAGCTAGGCTGTCATTGAAAATAGAAGGAGAGATAAAAAGCTTCCAGAACAAACAAAACCTGAAGGAATTTGCAAACAGAAAACCAGCCCTCCAAGAAATATTGAAAGGGGTCCTCTAAGCAAAGAGAGAGCCTAAGAGCAGCATAGACCAGAAAGGAACACAGACAATATACAGTAACAGTCACCTTACAGGCAATACAATGGCACTAAATTCATATCTTTCAATAGTTACCCTGAACGGAAATGGGCTAAATGACCCAATCAAAAGACTCAGGCTATCAGATTGGGAAAAAATACAAGACCCATCTGCAAGAGATTCATTTTAGACCCAAAGACACAACCAGATTGAAAGTGAGGGGGTGGAAAACCATTTACCATGCTAATGAACAGCAAAAGAAAGCTGGAGTGGCAATCCTTATATCAGACAAATTAGATTTTAAACCAAAGACTGTAATAAAAGATGAGGAAGGACTCTATGTCCTACTTAAGGGGTCTATCCAACAAGAAGATCTAACAATTGTAAATATCTATGCCCCTAACATGGGAGCAGCCAGTTATATAAGCCAATTAAAAACAAAAGCAAAGAAACATTGGCAACAATATAATAATAGTGGGGACTTTAACACCCCCCTCACTGAAATGGACAGTTCATTTAAGCAAAAGATCAAAAAGGAAATAAAGACTTTAAATGACACACTGGACGAAATGGACTTCACAGATATTTTCAGAACATTCCATCCCAAAGCAACAGAATACACATTCTTCTCTAGTGTCCATGGAACATTCTCCAGAATAGATCACATCCTAGGTCACAAAGCAGGACTCAACCGGTACCAAAAGATTGGGATCATCCCCTGCATATTTTCAGACCACAATGCTTGGAAACTAGAACTCAATCACAAGAGAAAAGTCAGAACGAACTCAAATACATGGAAGCTAAAGAGCATCCTACTAAAGAATGAGTGGGTCAACCAGGAAATTAAAGAAGAATTAAAAAAATTCATGGAAACAAATGAAAATGAAAACGCAACTGTTCAAAATCTTTGGGATACAGCAAAGGCAGTTCTAAGAGGAAAGTATATACAATATAAACCTTTCTCAAGAAACAAGAAAGGTCTCAAATACACAACCTAACCTTACACCTAAAGGAGCTAGAGAAAAAACAGCAAAGAAAGCCTAAACCCAGCAGGAGAAGAGAAATAATAAAGATCAGAGCAGAAATCAATGAAATGGGAACCAAAAGAACAGTAGAACAGATCAATAAAACTAGGAACTGGTTCTTTGAAAGAATTAGTAGATTGATAAACCCATGACCAGACTGATCAAAAAGAAAAGAGAAATGACCCAAATCAAAAAAATCATGAATGAAAGAGGAGAGATCACAACCAACACCAAAGAAATACAAACAATTATAAGAACATATTATGAGCAACTATATGCCAGCAAATTAGATAATCTGGAAGAGATGGATGATACCTTCCTAGATATGTATCAACTACCAAAACTGAACCAGGAAGAATTAGAAAACCTGAACAGATCTATAACCACTAAGGAAATTGAAGCAGTCATTAAAAATCTCCCAAAAAACAAAAGCCCAGTGTGAGATGGCTTCCCAGGGGAATTCTACCAAACATTTAAGGAAGAATTACTTATTCTTCTGAAACTGTTCCAAAAAATAGAAATGGAAGGAAAACTTCCAAACTCGTTTTATGAGGCCACCATTACCTTGATCCCCAAACCAGACAAAGACCCCATCAAAAAGGAGAATTACAGACCAATATCCCTGATGAACATGGATGCAAAAATTCTCACCAAAACACTAGCCAATAGGATCCAACAGTACATTAAAAGGACTATTCATCACGGCCAAGTGGGATTTATCCCTGGGCTGCAAGATTGGTTCAACATCCGTAAATCAATCAATGTGACACAATACATTAATAGAGAAAGAACAAAAACCATATGATCCTCTCAATAGATGCAGAAAAAGCATTTGACAAAGTACAGCATCCTTTCTTGATCAAAACTCTTCAGAGTATAGGGATAGAGGGTACATACCTCAATATCATAAAAGCCATCTATGAAAAGCACACAGCGAATATCATTCTCAATGGAGAAAAATTGAGAGCTTTCCCCCTCAGGTCAGGAATGCGGCAGGGATGTCCACTATCACCACTGCTATTCAACTTAGTATTAGAAGTCCTAGCCACAGTAATCAGACAACAAAAAGAAATAAAAGGCATCCAAATCGAGAAAGAAGTCAAACTCTCACTGCAGATGATAGGATACTTTATGTGAAAAACCAAAAAGACTCCACCCCAAAACTGCTAGAACTCATACAGGAATTCAATAAAGTGGCAAGATATAAAATCAATGCACGGAAATCAGTGGCATTCCTATACACCAACAGCAAGACCAAAGAAAGAGATATTAAGGAGTCAATTCCATTTACAATTGCACCCAAAACCATAAGATACCTAGGAATAAATCTAACCAAAGAGGCAAAGAATCTGTACTCAGAAAACTGTCATGAAAGAAATTGAGGAAGACACAAAGAAATGGAAAAACGTTCCATGCTCATGGATTGGAAGCAAAAATATCGTGAAGATGTCAATGCTACCTAGAGCAATCTACACATTCAATGCAATCCCCAATGAAATACCATCCACTTTTTTCAAATAAATGGAACTATAATCCTAAAATTTGTATGGAACCAGAAAAGACCTCAAATAGCCAGAGGAATGATGAAAAAGAAAAGCAACGCTGGCAGCATCAGAAATCCGGACTTCAAGTTCTATTACAAAGCTGTCATCATCAAGACAGTATGGTACTGGCACAAAAACGGACACATAGATCAATGGAACAGAATAGACAGCCCAGAAATGGACTCTCAACTCTATGGTCAACTAATCTTTGACAAAACAGGAAAGAATGCTGAATGGAGAAAAGACAGTCTCTTCAACATTTGGTGTTGGGAAAATTGGACAGCCACATGCAGAAGAATGAAACTGGACCATTTCCTTACACCACACACAAAAATAAACTCAAAATGGTTGAAAGACCTCAATGTGAGACAGGAGTCCATCAAAATGCTAAAGGAGAACACAGGCAGCAACCTCATCGACTTCAGCCACAGCAAGATCTTCCTAGAAACACTGCCAAAGGCAAGGGAAACAAGGGCAAAAATGAACTATTGGGACCTCATCATGATAAGAAGCTTTTGCACAGCAAAAGAAACAGTCAACAAAACCAAAAGACAATAGAGTGGGAGAAGTTATTTGCAAATGACATATCAGATAAAGGGCTAGTATCCAAAATCTATAGAGAACTTATCAAACTCAACAACGAAAGCACAAATGATCCAATCAAGAAATGGGCAGAAGACATGAACAGACATTTTTCCAAAGAAGACATCCAAATGGCCAACAGACACATAAAAATGTGCTCAACATCGCTCGGCATCAGGGAAATCCAAATCAAAACCTCAATGAGATACCACCTCACACCAGTAAGAATGGCTAAAATTAACAATTCAGGAAACGACAGATGTTGGCGGGGATGTGGAGAAAGGGGAACCCTCCTACACTGTTGGTGGGAATGCAAGCTAGTGCAGCCACTCTGGAAAACAGTATGGACATTCTTCAAAAATTTGAAAATAGAGCTACCATTCGATCCAGCAGTTGCACTCCTGGGTATTTACACCAAAGATACAAATGTAGGGATCCGAAGGGGTATGTGTACCCCGATGTTTATAGCAGCAATTTACACAACAGCCAAACTGTAGATAGAGGCAAGATGTCCATCGACAGATGAATGGATAAAGAAGAGATGGCATGTATATACTTTCTCTGATTCAATTATTTCACTTAACATAATCTCCTCCAGTCCCATCCATGTTGATGTAAAAGTTGGGTATTCATCCTTTCTGATGGCTGAGTAATATTCCATTGTCTATATGGACCACATCTTCTTTATCCATTCATCTGTTGAAGGGCATCTCGCCTCTTTCCAGTTTGGCTATTGTGGACATTGCTGCTATGAACATTGGGGTGCATATGGGCCTTCTTTTCACTACATCTGTGTCTTTGGGGTAATTACCCAGTAGTGCAATTGCTGGGTCATAGGATAGCTAGCTCTATTTTTAATTTTTTGAGGAACCTCCACACTGTTTTCCAAAGTGGCTGTACCAACTTGCATTCCCACCAACAGTGTAAGAGGGTTCCCCTTTCTCCACAACCTCTCCAACATTTGTTGTTGTTTGCCTTGTCAATTTTTGTCATTCTAACTGGTGTAAGGTTGTATCTCAATGTGGTTTGATTTGAATTTCCCTGATGGCTAATGATGTAGAACATTTTTTTAATGTGTCTGTTAGCCATTTGTGTGTCTTCTTTTGAGAAGTGTCTGTTCATATCTTCTGCCTATTTTTTTGACTTGGTTATTTGTTTTTTGGGTGTTGAGTTTGACAAGTTCTTTATAGATCTTGGATATCAGCCTTTTGTCCGTAGTATCACTTGCAAATGTCTTCTCCTATTCTGTGGGTTGCCTCTTTATTTTGCTGACTGTTTCCTTTGCTGTGCAGAAGGTTTTTATCTTAATGAAGTCCCAAAAGTTCATTTTTGCTTTTGTTTCACTTGCCTTCGGAGATGTATCTTGAAAGAAGTTGCTGTGGCCGATGTCGAAGAGTGTACTGCCTATGTTGTCCTCTAGGATTATTGATGCTTATAATTCCTCAACCATGAATGAAAATATTGCCTTACAAATTGAGAGAGCTGAAGTATAATAAGCCAATCAATCAAAAGTTTAATAGACTGATTATGAAAGAGAGAAGGGAATGAAAAAAAGCATGAAGAAAGAGCTTAGTGGAGAGTGGATTGGCAAGAGAGAAAGAAAGGGAGAAAGAAGAGTATATATCCATTACTGACTTTGAATATATAGAGAGTGGATACTCCTAAGCCTCTCTTGGGCAAAGACAAATATGTATGCAGGTAATATTTTTTAGCTTGACTTCTACAAATATAAACTACTATGCCTCACAGGACTTATGAAGATTTGTTCAAACCCAAGAGACTTTGTATGAGGTTTATTGAGGAATTTTTTATTGAGGAACTATTACATTTTTAA
The DNA here is from genome assembly GCF_037043125.1 of Eumetopias jubatus. Lineage (NCBI taxonomy): Eukaryota > Metazoa > Chordata > Mammalia > Carnivora > Otariidae > Eumetopias > Eumetopias jubatus. Next base: position 22,012,651 of record NW_028274817.1, on the reverse strand, counting down.
ATTCCAACTTGATGACTAATAGTATTTCCTATATGGTGTCCTTTAAAGTGATAAAAGAGTTTATGAGTAAACAGAATACTTTCCTCTATGGCTATGTTGGATAACAAAAGAGCTTCTCTGCAGCCCAAATTTTTCCTATGGGCTTTGTGATGAAGTTAAGTAAATTTGCAAAATAAAAGTGAAATAATACCAAAGAGAAACTTTAGCTAAAAATAAAAAAAAAGAAGAAGATAGCAGGAGGGGAAGAATGAAGGGGGGAGTCAGAGGGGGAGATGAACCATGAGAGACTATGGACTCTGAGAAATAAACTGAGGGTTCTAGAGGGGAGGGGGTGGGGGAATGGGTTAGCCTGGTGATGGGTATTAAAGAGAGCATGTACTGCATGGAGCACTGGGTGTTATATGCAAACTATGAATCATGGAACACTACATCAAAAACTAATGATGTATGGTGATTAACATAACATAATAAAATAAACAAACAAATAAATAAATAAATAAATAAAATTTTTAAAAAACACCCTCTTTTTAGTCAATAGTTCCCTTTTTGGAGGATTTCTACTCCATACACATTTAGTTTCAGTCTGAGTTGATGAGAGAAAATAGCATTTGGTGCTGTAACATGAAACCTATATGAAAGATTATTTTTATTTGAAAGCTGAAAAATTGAAAATATGAACTGAACAATGATGAAAAATTGGGTAAGCTATGATAGTGATAGCATTCTGGTGGCATCCTGTCCTCTGAGCAAGCAAAGAGTATAACTCAAAGCTTTTCAATTTACCCTGCTTACTATATTCAAGGAAAGTGGAAGAATGGGCACTATCCTTTAGCAACAGTAGAGTGTAGATATAAGCAGAAGGCTAAATAGAGAAAAAAAGATAAGTAGAGAAATGCATTGAGGTCATGAAGTTGAACTTGGATGTGAAGTCCTGGGTTTGAATCCTTGCTTTAGTACTTTCTAGTACATGACCTTTGGCATATTAATTGTGTCCTGACTTCCTCATTTTTAAAACTGGAATATTAATACCAACTTTACAGAGATTTTCTAAGACTTAGAAATAATATATGTAAAGGATCATGTAGTATGTATGTGCTCTGTAAATGGTAACAGTTATCGTTACCTTTTCCATCACCAAAACGAGTTTACCTAGGAAGAACTCAGAAAATAAACCCATATTGCAGACAATGTTCTGATAAAAAACAGCGTTGCCAATGACAGTGAATTTTCCTACCTGTTTTCAAATTAAATTGCTTTATTATTTTTAAAAGTTTAGCTCTCGGCTGAGGTCAAAGAGGATGCTGCCTGTGTTCTCCTTTAGGATTTTGATGAACTCCTGTCTCAAATTTAGGTCTTTCAAACATTTTGAGTCTATGTTTTGTGTGTGGTGTAAGGAAATGGTCCAGTTTCATTATTCTGCATGTAGCTCTCCAATTTTCCCAACACCATTTGTTGAAGAGACTGTCTTTTTTCACCTGGACATTCTTTCCTGCTTTGTTGAAGATTAGTTGACTATAGAGTTGAGGGTCTATTTCTGGGCTCTCTATTCTGTTACACTGATCTATGTGTCTGTTTTTGTGCCACTACCATACTGTCTTGATGAGGACAGCTTTGTAATACTTGAAGTTCAGAACTGTGATGCCACCAGCTTTGCTTTTCTTTTTCAACATTCCTCTGGCTATTTGAGGTCTTTTCTAGTTCTATACAAATTTTAGGATTATTTGTCCCATTTCTTTGAAAAAAGTTGATGGCATTTTGATAGGGATTGCATTAAATGTGTAGATTGCTCTAGGTAGCAAAATCCTAAAGGAGAACACAGGCAGCAACCTCTCCGACCTCAGTCACAGCAACTTCTTCCTAGAAACATCACTAAAGGCAAGGGAAGCAAGGGCAAAAATGAACTATTAGGACTTCATCAAGATAAAAAGCTTTTGCACAGTAAAAGAAACAGTCCACAAAACCAAAAGACAATCCACAGAATGGGAGAAGATATTTGCAAATGACATATCAGATAAAGGGTTAGTATCCAAAATCTATAAAGAACTTATCAAACTCAACACCCAAAGAACAAATGATCCAATCAAGAAATGGGCAGAAGACATGAACAGACATTTTTCCAAAAAAGACATCCAAATGGCCAACAGACGTATGAAAAAGTGCTCAACATCACTCGGCACCAGGGAAATCCACATCAAAACCTCAATGAGATACCACCTCACACCAGTCAGAATGGCTAAAATTAACAAGTCAGGAAATGACAGATGTTGGTGGGGATGTGGAGAACAGGGAACCCTCCTACAGTGTTGGTGGGAATGAAGGTGGTGCAGCCACTCTGGAAAACAGTATGGAGATTCCTCAAAAAGTTGAAAATAGAGCTACCCTACAACCAAGCAATTGTACTACTGGGTATTTACCCCAAAGATACAAATGTAGTGGGTGCCTGGGTGGCTCAGATGGTTAAGCGTCTGCCTTCGGCTCAGGTCATGATCCCAGGGTCCTGGGATCGAGTCCCGCATTGGGCTCCCCGCTTACTGGGAGCCTGCTTCTCCCTCTGCCTCTCTCTCTCTGTCTCTCTGTCTCTCATGAACAAATAAATAAAATTTAAAAAAATTAAAAAAAGATACAAATGTAGTGATGTGAAGGATATGGGCAGCGTGATGTTTATAGCAGCAATGTCCACAATAGCCAAACTATGGAATAAGGCAAGATGTCCATCGACAGATGAATGGATAAAGAAAATGTGATATATATATATCATATATAAAATGTGACACACACACACACACACACACACACACACCACACACACACACACAGGAATATTATGCAGCCATCAAAAGGAATGAAATCTTGCCATTTGCAATGACGTGGATGGAACTGGAGGGTATTATGCTGAGCGAAATAAGTCAATCAGAGAAAGACATGTATCATATGATCTCACTTATATGAGGAATGCTTATTTTAATACTACTTTCAGGTGTACAATTTAGTGATTCAACACTTAATTATAATACCTGGTGCTCATCACGACTGTACTCCTTAAACTCCATCACCTCTTTAACTTATTTAACCTATTTTCCCCCTCCCACCTCCCCTCTGGTAACCATCAGTTTGTTCTCTATAGTTTCTTGGTTTGCCTCTTTCTTGTGCCCCCTATGATCAATTGTTTCTTAAACTCCACATGAGTAAAATCATATGGTATGGGTCTTTTTCTGACTGACTTATTTCACTTAGCATAATACTCTCTACCTCTATCCACATTGTTGCAAATGGCAAGATTTTGTTCTTTTTTATGGCTGAGGACTATTCCAGTTTGTTTATTTATACACACACACATACACCCACTCTTTTTTTTTATTTTATTATGTTATGTTAGTCACCATACAATAGATAATTAGTTTTTGATGTGGTGATCCATGATTCATTGTTTTTGTATAACACCCAATGCTCCATGAAGTACATGCCCTCCTTAATACCCATCAATGGGCTAGCACATTCCCTCACCCCCTTCCCCTCTAAAACCCTGTTTGTTTCTCAGAGTCCACAGTCTCTCATGGTTCATCTCTCCGTCCATCCCCCCCCCCTTCATTTTTCTCTTCCTTTTCCTAATGTCCTCCATGCTATTCCTTATGTTCCACAAACAAGTGAAACCATATGATAATTGACTTTCTCTGCTTGACTTATTTCACTGAGCATAATCTCCTCCAGTCCCATCCATGTTGATGTAAAAGTTGGGTATTCTTCCTTTCTGATGGCTGAGTAATATTCCATTGTCTATATGGACCACATCTTCTTAATCCATTCCTCTGTTGAAGGGCATCTCGGCTCTTTCCACAGTTTGGCTATTGCAAACATTGCTGTTATGAACATTGAGGTGCATATGGCCCTTCTTTTCACTACTTCTGTGTCTTTGGGGTAAATACCCAGTAGTGCAATTGCTGGGTCATAGGGTAGCTCTTTTTTTAATTTTTTGAGGAAACTCCGCACTGTTTTCCAAAGTGGCTATGCCATCTTGCATTCCCACTAACAGTGTAAGAGGGTTCCCCTTTCTCCAAAACCTCGCCAACATTTGTTGTTTCTTTCCCTGTCCATTTTTGCCATTCTAACTGGTGTAAGGTGGCATCTCAATGTGGTTTTGATTTGAATTTCCTTGATGGCTAATGATGATGAACATTTTTCATGTGTCTGTTAGCCATTTGTATCTCTTCTTCAGAGAAGTGTCTGTTCATGTCTTCTGCCCATTTTTTGACTTGATTACTTGTTTTTTGGGTGTTGAGTTTGAGAAGTTGTTTATAGATCTTGGATACCAGCCCTTTATCTGTAGTGTCATTTGCAAATATCTTCTCCCATTCTGTGGGTTGCCTCTTTGTTTTGTTGACTGTTTCCATTGCTGTGCAGAAGCTTTTTATCTTGATGAAGTCCCAGAAGTTCATTTTTGCTTTTGTTTCACTAGCTTTTGGAGATGTATCTTGAAAGAAGTTGTTGTGGCTGATGTCAAAGAGGTTACTGCCTATGTTCTCCTCTAGGATTTTGATGGATTCCTGTCTCACATTGAGGTCTTTCATCCACTTTGAGTTTATCTCTGTGAATGGTGTTAGAGAATGGTCGAGTTTCATTCTTCTGCATGTGGCTGTCCAATTTTCCCAGCACCATTTATTGAAGAGCCTGTCTTTTTTCCATTGCATGTTTTTTCCTGCTTTGTCAAAGATTATTTGACCATAGAGTTGAGGGTCCATATCTGGGTTCTCTATTCTGTTCCATTGGTCTATATGTCTGTTTTTGTGCCAGTACCATGCTGTCTTGGTGATCACAGCTTTGTAATATAGCTTGAAATCAGGCAACGTGATGCCCCCAGCTTTGTTTTTCTTTTTCAACATTTCCTTGGCTATTTGGGGTCTTTTCTGGATCCATACAAATTTTAGGATTGTTTGTTCCAGCACTTTGAAAAATGTCATTAGAATTTTGATCAGGATGGCATTGAAGGTATAGATTGCTCTGGGTAGCATAGACATTTTAACAATGTTTATTCTTCCGATTCATGAGCATGGAATATTTTTCCATCTTTTTGTGTGTTCTTCAATTTCATTCATGAGTGTTCTGTAGTTCCTAGAGTATAGATCCTTTACCTCTTTAGTTAGGTTTATTCTGTGGTATCTTATGGTTTTTGGTGCTATTGTAAATGGAATCGTTTCTCTAATTTCTCTTTCTACAGTTGCGTTGTTAGTGTATGAGAAAGCAACTGATTTCTGTGCATTGATTTCATATCCTGCCACATTACTGAATTGCCCTATGAGTTCTAGTATTTTGGGGATGGAGTCTTTTGGGTTTTCCACATAAAGTATCATGTCATCTGCAAAAAAAGAGAGTTTGACTTCTTCTTTACCATTTGAATACCTTTTATTTCTTTTTGTTGTCTGATTGCTGTTGCTAGGACTTCTAGTACTATGTTGAACAATAGTGGTGAGAGTGGGCATCTTTGACATGTTCCTCATCTTAAGGGAAAGTCTCTCAGCTTTTCCCCATTGAGGATGATATTCATTGTGTGTTTTTCATAGATGGAATTTATGAACTTGAGGAATGTTCCCTCTATCCCTATGATAGAGGGAACCCTCTGAAGAGTTTTAATCAGGAAAGGATGTTGTATTTTGTCAAATGCTTTTTCTTCATCAATTGTGAGGACCATATGGTTCTTCTCTCTCCTCTTATTAATGTGTTCCATCACATTGATTGATTTGTGAATGTTGAACCACCCTTGCATCCCAGGGATAAATCCCACTTCGTCGTGGTGGATGATCCTTTTAATGTAATGTTGGATCTATTAGCTAGGATTTTGTTGAGGGTTTTGGAATCCATATTCATCAGGGATATCGGTCTGAAATTCTCCTTTTTGATGGGGTCTTTGCCTGGTTTGGGGATTAAGGTAATGCTGGCCTCATAGAATGAGTTTGGAAGTTTTCCTTCTGTTTCTATTTTTTGAAACTGCTTCAGTAGAATAGGTATTATTTCTTCTTTGAATTTTGGTGGAATTCCCCAGGGAATCCATCAGGCCCTGGACTCTTGTTTTTTGGGAGGTTTTGGATCACTGCTTCAATCTCCTTACTGATTATTGGCCTATTCTAGTTGTCAATTTCTTCCTGTTTCAGTCTTGGCAGCTTATAGGTTTCCAGGAAGGCCCCCATTTCATCCAGATTGCTCAGTTTATTGGCATATACTTGTTGATAAGAATTTCTAATAATTGCTTCTATTTCCTTGGTGTTAGTCTTGATCTCTCCCCTTTCATTAATAATTTTATTAATTTGGGTCCTTTTCTTTTCTTTTGGATAGGTCTGGCCAGTGGTTTATCGATCTTATTAATTCTTTCAAAGAACCAACTTCTAGTTTCATTGATCTGATCTACTGTGTTTCTGGTTACTAATTCATTGATCTCTGCTCTAATTTTAATTATTTCTCTTCTAATGTGTGGCTTAGGCATCATTTATTGCTTTTTCTCTAGTTCTTTAAGGTGTAGAATTAGTTGGTGAATTCGGGATTTTTCTATTTTTTGAGTGAGGCTTGGATGGCTATGTATTTCCCCCTTAGGACCACCTTTGCAGTTCTTAATCGCAGGAAACAAACTGAGGGTTGCTGAAGTGGTGGGGGTTGGGAGGGATCTGGTGGCTGGGTGATGGACATTGGGGAGGTTTTGCGTTATGGTGAGCGCTGTAAATTGTGTAGGATTGTTGAATCACAGACCTGTACCTCTGAAACAAATAATACATTTTATGTTAAAAAAAAAAAAGAAGAAGAAGATAGTGGGAAGGGAAAAATTGAAGGTGGGGAAATCGCAGGGGGAGACGAACCATAAGAGACTATGGACTTTGAGAAAGAAACTGAGGTTTCTAGAGGGGAAGTGGATGGGGGGATGGGTTAGCCTGGTGATGGGTATTAAAGAGGGCATGTATTGAATGGAGAACTGGGTGTTATACGCAAACAATGAGCCATGAAACACTGCATCAAAAACAAATGATGTAATGTATGGTGATTAACATAACATAATAAAATTTTAAAAAATGAAAAGTTTATCTCTCACTGCTTTAGAAAGAAAATTGAGTTTTAAGTCATAAGTAATCATTAAACTGATGCATGGTATAGGAGAATAGAGCAATGTTTAAGAGTACCATAGGTAAATGAATCTGGAATATTTAAAAAGTGGAGATACTATGACTACATTGTAGTTTCCTTCTTTATTGAGAAATCAGTTTTTTTTTTCCATAGCTGTGCTCAAAGCGAAAATCTGTAAATGTAAATGTAGACCACATTGCATAGATTTCTTAAAAAGTATTTCTTCACAAAGCAATCAATGATATCTGGCCAAAAACAAAATAAATTTATAAAATTTCTCTAAAGCAAAGAAATACTCTGTGTATGTTTAATTTGAAATAGAATAAACCAGATAAATTTATGTATTTCAGTATTCTGTGGTTACAACTACTTTTCATAACCTTAGATTAATATTATACAAATTTATAAAGCAAAACGTATTACCACCTTGGATGCTTAATTTATGTGACTAAAGCAATTAAAACTTATTTATTTCATTTATAGATATGATTACAAAGATAACTCTAAAATTTCATACAAAACAAATCATGGATGCTTTAAAAACACTCAGGCCATTACTGAATGAAAAATGGATAAATAGAATGGAATAACAAATAGTAGAGGCCTCTTCTCAAAAGACTAAAAAATAGGCAACCTATCAATTTTATGTTAGGAGTTGCAATAGCAAATTATTCTATATAAAATCTGTAATCTAAGAGAAATTGATAAAAGCAGATTCAAAAATCCTGTCAAGTTCCAGCATTGAAAATTTTATGTTTTCTCTATTATTTTCAAGTACAAATTACATGTTCCTGTCACTGGATAAGATTTGGGGGGGGTTGTTTATCTGATAGTGAGAATGGAAAACCCTCAGATCAGATTCTGTTCCCTCAGGTGTGGTTATATTTCTGGATTCCTAGTGGGGGCCTAGATTTCCCAGTTCATGCATCCTACTAGGGAAGAAAGATGAATTAACTGGATGCTCTCCTAAGAATCAGGCAGAAGAGTCCTATGAGCTCCCTGCCAACTGGGAGAGTAATACCTGAAATAGTCTGTGCTAGGCAAAATTTGAATGACCCACAAAATCTCTGCCCCATGGTGAGTATGACCCATATAATTACCTTCCATTAAGGATCTGTGAATATGATTGGATATTATTTCCTCATTTGGAATACTAATCAGTTGACTTTGAGATACACAACAGGAAACTAATTCTAGGTGGCCCTGATGTTTCAGAGAAAGATTTAAAAGATGAAGGGAGTTTCAAAAAGTCTGGTCTTGCTGGTTTTGAAAATGCAGGCAATTTGAGCTCTACAGCTGAAAAGAAATGAAGTGTGCCAACAACCACATGGACTTGGAAAAGGAGCCTGAGCCTCAGAGGAGACCCCAGCTCTGGCCAACACTTTGATTTCAGTATGGTGAGGGCCTGAGAAGAGGATCCAGCTATTGAACGCGTAAACTCTTACTCATGGAAACTATAAGATGATAATGAATTTGTATTGTTTTAAACCACTAAGTTTGTGGTAATTTGCTATGCAGCAATAGAAAACTAAAGCACAGTCTAATTATGCTTTGCCAAAAAGGAAGACCGAGCTAAAATAGAAAAAAAATGTAACTAAGAATAAGATGGCATGTGCAAATATGAAGAAGAAAGTGAAAATGAAAATGGAAAGTGAAGGATCAAAGGTGAATTTGCCAAAACTATCAAGAGGAGGACAAAATGAGGAGAATGAAAGGAAGACGGGGGGGAGGATACTAGACAAGGGTCAGGATTTGTTCTGTACTACTCTGACAAAGTAATGTGAATAGCTTGTGTTCTAGAATGCAGATTTAAAAAAAACACTTTTCTGCCCTACTAGATAGATAAATACGACTAAGTATCTATCACTGATTTTTAGAACAATGAGAAAATCATAGGGTTAATGTTGGACCTAAACAGACTGGGCAAGAGAAACTGTAATGAAACATAGTAGATATTTATGGAGAGGGGAAAATGATGCACAAAGTGGTGAGAAGGATGCTACAGGAAAGTTTGAGTAAGCTTAGAAATGGGTCATCAAATTAGTATCAGGTTTCTATAATGCAAAATATGATACATGCTTGGATTTTTTTGTTTTTTATTTCTATTTTTTCTTTAGAAGTTTTTATTTAAATTAATTAGTTAATATACAGTGTGATATTAGTTTCAGGTACACAATATAGTGATTCAACACTTCCATACCACCCCTGGTGTTCATCACAAGTGTACTCCTTAATCTTCATCACTTACTTCACCCAGCCAAACACTTACCTCCCCTCTGGTAACCATCAGTTTGTTCTCTATAGTTAAGAGTTTGTTTCTTGGTTTCTCTCTCTCTCTTATTTTTTTCCCTTTGCTTCTTTGTTTTATTTCTTAAATTCCACATATGAGTGAAATCATAGGGTATTTGTCTTTGGCTGACTTATTTCACTTAGTGTTAAACTCACTGGCAAGATTTCATTCTTTTGTGGCTGAATAAAATTCCATTGTACATATATACACCACCTCTTCCTTTTCCATTCATCAATTTCATCAGTCAGTGGACACTTGGGCTGCTTCTATCTTGGCAATTGTAAATAATGCTGCTATAAACATAGGGATGCATGTATCCCTCTGAAATAGTATTTTTGTATACTTTGGGCAATTACCTAGTAGTACAATTGCTGCATTGTAGGGCAGTGCCTGTAATGGTTTTTCTTTCTTTCTTTCTTTCTTTCTTTCTTTCTTTCTTTCTTTCTTTCTTTCTTTCTTTCTTTCTTTCTTTCTTTTCTTTTCTTTTAATTTAGGAACTTCCCATACTGTTTTCCAGAGTGCCTGCACCACTTTGCATTCCCATCAATACTGCAAGAGAGTTCCCCTTTCTACACATCCTTGCCAACACCTGTTGTTTCATGTGTTGTTGATTTTAATGATTCTGACAGGTATGAGGTATTATCTCATTGTAGTTTTGATTGGTATTTCCCTGATGTTCAGTGATGTTGAGCATATTTTCATGTTTCTGATGGCCATTTGTATGTCTTCTTTGGAAAAATATCTATTCATGTCTTCTCCCCATTTTTTAACTGGATTATGTTTCTTGAGTTTTGAGTTTTATAAGTTCTTTATATATTGTGGATTCTAACCCTTTATCACATACATCATTTGCAAATATCTCTCCCCATTCAGTAGGTTGCCTTTTAGTTTTGTTTATCGTTTCCTTTGCTGTGCAGAACTTTTTTTTTTATGAAGTCCCAATAGTTTATTTTTTTCTCTTGTTTCCTTTGCCTCAGAAGGCATATCTAGAAATAAGTTCTTACAGCCAACATCAAAGAGGTTATTGGCTGTGTTCTCCTCTAGGATTTTGGTGGTTTCCTGTCTCACATTTAGGTCTTTCATCCATTTGGAACTTATTTTTCTGTGTGGTGTAAGAAAGTGGTTAGCTTCATTCTTTTGCATGTTGCTGTCCAGTTTTCCCAACACCATTTGTTGAAGAGACTATCCTTTTCCCTGTTGGGTATTCTTTCTTGCTTTGCTCAAGATTAATTGATCATATAGTTGTGGGTTCATTTCTGGGTTTTCTTTCTGCTCCATTAATCTATATGTTTATTTTTGTGCCAGTACCCATAGTGTCTTGATCACTACAGCTTTGCAATATAAATTGAAGTCTGGAATTGTGATGCCTCCACCTTTGCCTTTCTTTTTCAAGATTACTTTGGCTATTTAGGGTCTTTTGTGGTTCCATACAAATTTTAGAATTGTTGGTTCTAACTCTGTGAAAAATGCTGTTGGTATTTTGATAAGGATTGCAATAAATGTGTAGGTTGCTCTGGGTAGTAGAGACTCCTTGACAATATTTGTTCTTCCAAACCACAAACACGGAATATCTTTCCATTTCTTAGTGTTAGCTTCAGTTTCTTTCATCAGTGTTTTATAGTTTTTGGAGTACAGGTCTTTCACCTCTTTGGTTCAGTTTATTCCTAGGCATGTTAGGTTTTTGTGGGCAATTGTAGATGAGAGTGATTCCTTCATTTCTCTTTCTGCTGCTTTATTATTGGAGTACAGAAATCCAACAGATTTTTGTATGTTGACTTTATATCTGTGACTTTACTGAATTCGTGTATCAGTTCTAACATGATTTTGGTGGAGTCTTTTGGGTTTTCTATACAGAGTAACCTGCCATCTGCAGATAGTGAAAGTTTTCCTTCTTCCTTGCTAATTTGGATGCCTATTATTTCTTTTTGGTTGTCAGATTGCTGTGGCTAGGACTCTCAGTACTATGTTAAATAAGAGTCCTGAGAGTGGACATCACTGTCTTGCTCCTGACTATAGAGAGAAAGCTCTGTTTTTCCCCATTGAGGATGAAACTAGCTGTGAGTTTTTCATATATGGCCTTTATTATGTTGAGGTATGTTCCCTCAAAACCTACTTTGTTGAGGGTTTTAATCATAATGTTTTTTCTGCATCTATTAAAATGATCATATGATTCTGTGTGTGTGTGTGTGTGTGTGTGTGTGTGTGTGTGTGTGCCTGTAATGGTTTATTTCTTTTTTCTTTTCAATTTTTTATTTAAATTCTAGTTAGTTAACATATAAAGTAATATTTGTTTCAGGAGTAGAATTTAGTGATTCAACATTTACAAATAACATTCAGTGCTCATCATAACAAGCAACCTCCTTAACACCTGCCACCCATTTAGCCCACCCACCCACCTCTCTCCATCAACCCTCAGTTTTGTTTGCTATCATTAAGATTCTCTTATGGTTTGCTTCCCCCTCTCTCTTTTTTTTTTTCCTTTCCATATGTTCATCCATTTTGTTTCTTAAATTCCACATATGAATTAAATCATATGCTATTTGTCTTTCTCTGACTGACTTATTTTGCTTGTATAATATACTAGCTCCATTGACATCATTGCAAATAGCAAGATTTCATTTTTGATGGCTGAGTAATACACACACACACACACACACACACACACATACCACATCTTCTTAATCCATTAATTAGTTGATGGACATTTGAGCTCTTTCCATCGTTTGGCTATTGTTGATAATGCTGATATAATCATCAGGGTGTATGTATAATCATGTGGTTCTTATACCACTTTTACTAATGTGGTGGTATCACGTTGATTGATTTACAAATATTGAATCACCCTGAATCCCAGGAATAAATCCCATTTCTGTTGTTTTTATTGTTGTTTTAGTTTCTATATCATTTATTTCTACTCTAATCTTTTTTAAGATTTATTTATTTATTTTAGATAGAGAGTGGGGGGGCAGGGGCAGTGGGAGGGAGAGAGAGAATCTCAAGCAAACTCCCCACTGAGCACAGAGCCTGACATGGGGCTTTATCCCATGACCCTGAGATCATGACCTGAGCCAAAATCAAGAGTGAGACACTTAACTGACTGAGGCACCCAGGCATCCCTCTGCTCCAATCTTTATTATTTCCTCCCTTCTGCTGTCTTTAGGCTTTATTTGTTCTTCTTTTTCTAGCTCCTTTAGGCGTAAAGTTAATTTTTTTGAGATTTTCATGCTTTTTGATGTAAGCCTCTATTGTTAATACTTCCCTCTTAGCATCTCTTTGTTGCATCCGAAAGGTTTTGGACAATTGTGTTTCATTTTTATTTGGTTCCATGCAATTTTTTATTTTTCCTTTTATTTCCTGATTGACACATTCTGTGTTTAGTAGCATGCTGTTTGTAGTCTTTCCAGAATTTTTTTTTTTTTTGCAATTAACTTCTAGTTTCATAGTGTTGTGGTCAGAAAGTTGCATAGTATGATTTCAGTCTTTTTGTATCTGTTGAGATCTGTTTTGTGACCTAACATGTGGTGTATTCTGGAGAATGTTCCATGTGTATTTGAAAAGAGTGTGTATTCTGCTGTTTTATGATAGAATGTTCTGAACATATCTGTTAAGTTCGTCTGGTCGAGGGTATCTTTCAAAGCCATTGTTTCCTTGCTGAATTTCTGTTTAGATGATCTGTCCATTGATGTAAGTGGGGTGTTAAAGTCCCCTACTATTATTGTAGTATTGCCAATGAGTTCATTTATGTTTGTTATTGTTTTATATATTTGAATGATCCCTTTTTGGGTGCATATATATTTACTATTGTTATATCTTCTTGTTGGATTGTCCCCTTTATGGTTATATAATGCCGTTTGTGACTTTTTATAGCCCTTGTTTTAAAGTCTAGCATTTCCAATATAGGTGTTGCTACTCCAGCTCTCTTTTCACATCCTTATCATGATACATGTTTCTCCACCTCCTCAATTTCAATCTGCAGGTGTTTTGGGGTCTAAAATGAGTCTCTTATAGGCAGCATATAGATGGGTCTTGTTTTGTTATCCATTGTGACACCCTATGTCTTTTATTTTTCATTTTTAGAGTATTGTTTTTTATTATGTTATGTTAATCACCATACATTGCATCATTAGTTTTTGATACAGTGTTCCATGATTAATTGTTTGCGTATAACACCCGGTGCTCCATTCAGTACGTGCCCTCTTTAATTCCCATCACCAGGCTAACACATCCCCCCAACCCCTCCCCTCTAGAACCCTCAGTTTGTTTCTCAGAATCCATAGCCTCTCGTGGTTCATCTCCCCCTCCGATTTCCCCCCCTTCATTTTTCGCTTCCTACTCTCTCTTTTTTTTTTAACATATAATATATTATTTGTTTCAGAGGTACAGGTCTATGATTCAACAGTCTTGCACAATTCACAGAGCTCACCATAGCACATACCCTCTGCAATGTATATCACCCAGCCACCCCAACCCTCCGACCCCCCACCACTCCAGCAACCCTCAGTTTGTTTCTGAAATTAAGAATAGCTCATATCAGTGAGATCATAAGATACATGTCTTTCTCTGATTGACTTATTTCACTCAGCATAATACCCTCCAGTTCCATCCACGTCATTGCAAATGGCAAGATTTCATTCCTTTTGATGGCTGCATAATATTCCATTATATATATATACCACATCTTCTTTACCCATTCATCTGTCGATGGACATCTTGGCTCTTTCCATAGTTTGACTATTGTGGACATTGTTGCTATAAACATCGGGATGCACGTACCCCATCAGATCCCTACAATTGTATCCTTGGGGTAAATACCCAGTAGTGCAATTGCTGGGTTGTATGGTAGCTCTATTTTCAACTTTTTGAGGAACATCCATACTGTTTTCCAGAGTAGCTGCACCAGTTTGAATTCCCACCAACACTGTAGGAGGGTTTCCCTTTCTCCACATCCCCGTCAACATCTGTCGTTTCCTGACGTGTTCATTTTAGCCATTCTGACTGGTGTGAGGTGGTATCTCATTGAGATTTGGATTTGGATTTCCCTGATGCCGAGAGATGTTGAGCACTTTTTCATGTGTCTGTTGGCCATTTGGATGTCTTCTTTGGAAAAATGTCTGTTCATGTCTTCTCCCCATTTCTTGATTGGATCATTTGTTCTTTGGGTGTTGAGTTTGATAAGTTCTTTATAGATTTTGGATACTAACCCTTTATCTGATATGTCATTTGCAAATATCTTCTCCCATTCTGTCAGTTGTCTTTTGGTTTTATTGACTGTTTCCTTTGCTGTGCAAAAGCCTTTTATCTTCATGAAGTCCCAATAGTTCATTTTTGTCCTAGCTTCCCTTGCCTTTGGCGATGTTTCTAGGAAAAAGTTGCTGTGGCTGAGGTCGAAGAGGTTGCTGCCTGTGTTCTCCTTTAAGATTGTGATGGACTCCTGTCTCACATTTAGGTCTTTCAACCATTTGGAGTCTATTTTTTTGTGTGTGGTGTAAGGAAACGGTCCAGTTTCATTCTTCTGCATGTGGCTGTCCAATTTTCCCAGCACCATTTGTTGAAGAGACTGTCTTTTTTCCATTGGGCATTCTTTCCTGCTTTGTTGAAGATTAGTTGACCATAGAGTTGAGAGTCCATTTCTGGGCTCTCTATTCTGTTCCATTGATCTATGTGTCTGTTTTTGTGCCAGTACCATACTGTCATGATGATGAGAGTTTGTAGTATAGCTTGAAGTCCTGAATTGTTTTATTTATTTATTCCTAGGTATCTTATGGTTTTGGGTGCAATTGTAAATGGGATTGACTCCTTAATTTCTTTTTATTCTCTCTTTTTGTTGGTGTATATATGCAACTGATTTCTGTGCATTTATTTTATATCTTGCCACTTTACAGAATTCCTGTATGAGTTCTGGCAGTTTTGGAGTGGACTCTTTTGGGTTTTCCACATAAAGCATCATATAATCTGCAAAGAGTGTGAGTTTGACTTCTTCTTTGTCGATTCAGATGCCTTTTATCTCTTTTTGTCATCTGATTGCTGTGGCTAAGACTTCTAATACTATGTTGAATAACAGTGGTGATAGTGGACACCTGTGCCATGTTCCTGACCTTCGGAGGAAAGCTCTCAGTTTTTCCCCATTGAGAATGATATTCACTGTGGGTTTTTCATAGATGGCTCTTATGATATTGAGGTATGTTACCTCTATCCTTATACTCTGAAGAGTTTTGGTCAAGAAAGGATGCTGTACTTTGTCAAATGCTTTTTCTGCACCTATTGAGAGGATCATATGTTTCTTGTTCTTTCATTTATTAATGTATTGCCTCACATTGATTGATTTATGGATGTTGAACCAACCTTGCAGCCCAGAGATGAATCCCACTTGATTGTGGTGAATAATCCTATTAATGTAATGTTGGATCCTATTGGCTAGTATTTTGTTGAGAATTTTTGCATCCATGTTCAACAAGGATATTGGTCTGTAATTCTTTTTGATTGGTCTTTGTCTTGTTTGGGGATCAAGGTAATGCTGGCCTCATAAAATGAGTTTGGAAATTTTCCTTCGATTTCTATTTTTGGAATAGTTTCAGAAGAACGGGTATTAATTCTTCTTTAAATGTTTAGTAGAATTCCACCGGGAAGCCATCTGGCCCTTGGCTTTTGTTTTTTGGAAATTTTTGATTACTGCTTGAATTTCCTTAGTGATTATAGGTCTGTTCAGGTTTTCTATTTCTTCCTGATTCAATTTTGGTAGTTTATACATCTCTAAGAATGTATCCATTTCTTCCAGATTATTTAATTTGCTGGCATATAATTGCTCGTAATATGTCCTTATAATTGTTTGTATTTCTTTGGTGTTTGTTGTTTTTTCTCCTCTTTCATTCATGATTTTATTTATTTGAGTCATTTCTCTTTTCTTTTTAGTAAGTCTGGCCAGAGGTTTATCAACCTTGTTAATTCTTTAAAAGAACCAGCTCCTAGTTTCGTTGATCTGTTCTATTGTTCTTTTGGTTCCCATTTCATTGATTTCTGCTCTGATCTATGTTATTTCTCTTCTCCTGCTGGGTTTAGGCTTTATTTGCTGTTCTTTCTCCAGCTCCTTTAGGTGTAGGGTTAGCTTGTGTATTTGAGACCTTTCTTGTTTCTTGAGAAAGGCTTGTATTGCTATATACTTTCTTCTTAGGACCGCCTTTGCTGCATCCCAAAGATTTTGAACAGTTGGGTGTTCCTTTTCATTTGTTTCAATGATTTTTTTAAATTCTTCTTTAATTTCCTGTTTGACCCACTCAATCTTTAGTAGGATGCTCTTTAGCCTCCATGTATTTGAGTTCGTTCTGATTTGTGATTGAGTTCTAGTTTCAAAGCATTGTGGTCCAAAAATATGCAGGGACTGATCCCAGTCTTTTGGTACCAGTTGAGACCTGATTTGTGACCTAGGATGTGATCTATTCTGAAGAATGTTCCATGGGCACTAGAGAAGAATGTGTATTCTGTTGCTTTGGGATGGAATTCTGAAGGTATCTGTGAAGTCCATTTGGTCAAGTGTGTCATTTAAAGTCTTTATTTCCTTGTTGATCTTTTGCTTAGATGATCTGTCCATTTCAGTGAGGAGGGTGTTAAAGTCTCCCACTATTATTGTATTGTTGTTGATGTGTTTCTTTGCTTTTGTTATTAACTGGCATATAATTGGCTGCTCGCATGTTAGGGGCATAGGTATTTACAATTGTTAGATCTTCTTGTTGGATAGATCCTTTAAGTAGGATAAAGTGTCCTTCCTCATTTCTTATTATAGTCTTTGGTTTAAAATCTAATTTGTCTGGTATAAGGATTGCCACCACAGCTTTCTTTTGGTGTCCATTAGCATGGTAAATTGTTTTCCACCCCCTTACTTTCAATCTGGAGGTGTCTTTGGGTCTAAAATGAGTTTCTGCAGACAGCATATCAATGGGTCTTGTTTTTTTTTTTTTTTTTATCCCATCTGATAGCCTGTTTCTTTTGATTGGGGCATTTAGTCCATTTACATTCAGGGTAACTATTGAAGGGTATGTATTTAGTGCCATTTTATTGCCTGTAAGGTGACTGTTACTGTATATTTTGTTTTCCTTTCCTTTCCTTACCTTACTTTTAAGCTCTCTCTTTGTTTAGAGGACCCCTTTCAGGATTTCCTGTAGGGCTGATGTCGTGTTTGCAAATCTTCTTAGTTTTTGTTTGTCCTGGACGCTTTTTATCTCTCCTTCTATTTTCAATGTCAACCTAGCTGGATATAGTATTCTTGGCTGCGTATTTTTCTCAGTAAGTGCTCTGAATATATCATGCCTGTCCTTTCTGGCCTGCCAAGTCTCTGTAGATAAATCTGTTGCCAATCTAATGTTTCTACCATTGTAACTTACATATCTCTTCTCCTGAGCTACTTTCAGGATTTTTTCTTTTCTCTGAGACTCCTAAGTTTTACTATTAGATGTTGGTGTGTTGACCTATTTTTATTGATTTTGAGGGGATTCTCTGTGCCTCCTGGATTTTGATGCCTGTTTCCTTCCCCAAATTAGGGAAGTTCTGTGGTATAATTTGCTCCAATATGCCTTCTGCCCCTCTCTCACTTTCTTCTTTTTCTGGGATCCTCATTATTCTAATATTATTTTGTCTTATGTTATCACTTATCTCTTGAATTCTGCCCTCGTCATCCAGTAGTTGATTATCTCTCTTTTTCTCAGATTCTTTTTTTCCCATCATTTGGTCTTCTATATCACTAATTCTCTTTTCTGCCTCATTTATCCTAACAGTTAGAGCTTCCATTTTTTATTGCATCTCATTAATAGCCTTTTTGATTTCGACTTGGTTAGATTTTAGTTCTTTCATTTCTCCAGAAAGGGTTTCTCTAACATCTTCCATGTTTTTTTGTAGCCCAGCTGGTATCTTTAAAATCGTCATTCTGAACTCTAGTTCTGACATCTTATTACTGTTCATATTGATTAGGCCTCTGGCAGTCGGTACTGCCTCTTGTTCTTTTTTTTTGAGGTGATTTTTTCCATCTTGTCATTTTGTCCAGAGGAGAATAGATGAATGAGAGAACAAAATGCTAACAGGGTAACAATGCCCCCAGAAATATATACACTAAACAATCAGAAGAGACCTGAAACTGGGGGAAAAGAAAGGGAAAGAAAGATAAAAGAAAAAGATAAAAACAAACAAACAAAACAAAAAACAGAATATGATCAAATATGATCAGGCTTGTGCATAGATCAGTGCCACACACTAGAATTTGTCTGTATATTGGTCTGTTAGAAGAAAGTGGCTCTCAAAATTTTAAAGAAAGAAAAACATATTTTTACAAAAATAAGGGTAAATATGATGAAAGGATGGAATATGACTGGACAGATAAAAATTATAAAAGATTTTATAAAAGGTATTGATAAAATAAGAAGTTGGTTGAAAAAAGAAAGAAAAAGAATAAAAAAAGGGTGGGGGGAGAGAATGTGATCAGGCAGGAGACTAGAACAAAGTCATACACTAGATATTTAGGGTATATTTTGGTCTGTTAGAAGAAACTGTATCCCAAATTTTAAAGAGAACTATATATATATATATATATATATATATATATATATATATATACCAAAAATAAGTTTAACTACTATGAAAGGATAGAATAGGATCCTAAAAATGAAAAATAAAAAAGATTTTTAAGAAAGAGATTGATAAAATATTGGTTGAGAAAGAGAAAAAGAAAAATTAAAAAAAGAAAGAAAAAAAAGAAAATTAAAAAAATTAACTGTGAAAGACTAAAGAATTAGGGGGATAAAAGCCATGAATTCTATGTGCTGTATTCCCCTAGTGTTGGCGTTCTGCCGTTTTCATTGATTGGTAAACTTGTCTTGGCTGGCTGTTCTTGCTGATCTTCTGGGGGAGGGACCTGTTGCCATGGTTCTCAAATGTCTTTGCCTGAGGCGGATTTGCCCCGCCCTTGCGGGGGGCGGGCTAAGTAATCTGCTCAGGTTTTCTCTCAGTAGCTTCTGTTCCCTGAAAGCTTTCCGTACAGCTTTGGAGGACGAGAGTGAAAATGGTGGCCTCCCAATCTCTGCCCCAGAGGTGCTGAGAACTCGGGGTCCCACTCCTCAGTGAGCCCCCCGAGAAAAGCAGTCAATCACTCCAATCTCCCCGGTCTCCGGCTGCACTCTGTGCTCACCTGACCTGTGACCGAGCGTTTCTATCTCTGGCACATGACCCCGTGTGGAGTTTCCAAACCCAGGAAATTCCTTCAGTGCGCTCCTGTGCTGCTCCTCCCAGGGGAGGAAGGGGAGTCTCCCTCAATCTGCCACTTGTTGGGTCCCTGCTGGAAGAGCAGTGGCCCTACTGTGCCGCGGATCATGGTTTATGGCAACCTTGAGTTGAGTGCCCACGCCTCGGCTCCATCTCTGCAGCCAGCTTCCCTGCTGTGATACCTGGGAGCTCTGCTGCACCCAGGCACCCCTGGTTTTTCTGTGACCCTGAGGGTCCCGAAACCACACTGTCCCAGTGAGGATTCCACCTCCCACTTAGCCACTGGAGTGATGTCCCTCAGCTGAGCAGACTTCTAAAAGTTCCGATCTTGTGCTCTGCTGTTCTATGACTTGCTGGAAGTGGCTGATGGAGGCTCCCTCCCCCTGCCGTCCATCTTCCCAATTATTGCCTGGGATTCACTTCTCCGCATGTCCTACCTTCCAGAAAGTGGTCGCTTTTCTGTTCAGAGAGTTGCTGCTATTCTTCTTCGATCTCCTCTTGAGTTTTTAAGTGTTCAGAGTTGTTTGATCCCTATCTAACTGAATTCCTGGGACCAGATGAAATTTAGGTCTCCTACTCCTCCGCCATCTTGCTCCTCTAGCCCCTATGTCTTTTTATTGGAGTGTTTAGTCCATTTACATTCAAAGTAATTATTGATAGATATGTATTTATTGATATTTTATTACTTGTTTTTCATTGCTTTTGGAGGTTTTCTCTGATCTTGTGTTTGTCACTTTTGGTCTCTCCTTTGCACTTAGTGAGTACCATTTCATATTTCTGGCTGGGCTACTTTAGTGGTTATGAACTCCTTTAGTTTTTGTTTGGGGAAATTCCTTATCTCTCCTTCTATTCTGAAGGATAGACTTGCTGAATAGAGTATTCTTGCCTACAGATTTTTCCCATTCAGCACTTTTAATATATCATGCCACTCTCTTCTGACTTGTCAAGTTTCTATTAAGAAACTACCAGCTAGCCTTATGGGTTTTCCTTTATAAGTTAAGGACTTCTTTTGTCTTGCTGCTTTTAAGATTTTTTTTATCACTATATTTTGCACATTTAATTATAGTATGTCTTGGTATTGGCCTGCTTTTGTTGACTTTGATGGGAGTCGCCTGTTCCTCCTGCATCTGTACATCTCTTTCCTTCCCTAGATTAAGGAAGTTATCTGCTACTATTTCTTGAAATAAGTTTTCTGCCCCCTTTTCTTTCCTTTTGGGATTCCTATAATACAAATGTTATTACCTTTGATGGAGTCAGAGTTCCATAAGTGTATTCTCATGTTTCATAATTCTTTATTTCTGTTGTTCAACTTTATTATTTTCCATTATTTTGTCTTCTACATCACTAATCCATCCCTCTGCTTCTTTCACCCTTCTGTTCATTGCATTAAGCCTGTTTTCAATCTCATTTCTATCATTCTTCATCTCTAATTGATTCTTTTTTTAAACTGTTTTTAACTCTTATTTCTGTGGTAAGGGTCTCACTGATGTCTTTTATTCTTTTCTCAAGCCCAGTAGGTATCCCTATGATTGTTGCTCCATCAAGCATGTTACTTATATCTGTTTTGCTTAGATCCTTGTGGCTTTATCTTATTCTTATATTTTAGATAAATCCCTCCACCTTGGCATTTTTTAAGTCTCTGTCTTCTTTGTGTTAGAAAGGCCAGTTATGTCTCATGCTCCTGAAAGTAATGGCCTATGAAGAGGTCATGCAATGCTCAGGGCCTGGCACTTCAGAAAGTGTTTCCAAGTTTGCTGAGTGCCCTCTGGTATTGTGTTGTAGCTGCTCTATGCTTCAGGCCCCTTGTCTGCAGAGGCACTCCTTGCCAGCCATGGGCGGTGTTTTGCCCTGGGCCTGAATGTGGCAAGTTTTAACTAGGTGT